>NC_091240.1:322500-392500 GCF_040958095.1 Procambarus clarkii
AAATCTGGGCTCATTCGAGTGGTGAAGGAGCCCGTTATCAGGTGAGAGAGAGCGAGGGGCTCCTGAGGTGACTATCAGTGAGGGACTGGTGGGCCAGGCAAGCCTCAACACCATAACACGCTCAGCTCAGCTCACCTCACCTCACCTCAGCTCAGCCTCAGCTCAGCTCAGCCTCACCTCACCTCACCTCACCTCACCTCAGGTACTCATACAAACTAGTTTTGACATTAATAAACGCGTTTTCTTTGCTACTGCTTCACTCTCAATTGTCCCTTGTCACAAGACGAGCTCACTGAGCGTGGGTGCTGTACTTGTCCCGTCCTCTTACAAATAACGTTACTCTTCGCTCGTATGCGCTACGGCCAAAAATTGCCGTACGAAAAAATGGAAACTCATTTTCCAAATGAAATGGACCCAAAACAGCAAGTTTTGGGTCTCTGGTAAGTTGGGAGGGCAGGAAGTTCTCATAAGGTTTCAAAATGTCATGAAAACTGTTAATTTAAGGTGGCCTCTCCTAACCTAACAGTTTTCATGACGTTTTGAAACCTTATGAGAACTTCCTGCCCTCCCAACTTACCAGAGACCCAAAACTTGCTGTTTTGGGTCCATTTCATTTGGAAAATGAGTTTCCATTTTTTCGTACGGCAATTTTTGGCCGTAGCGCATACGAGCGAAAAGTAACGTTATTTGTAAGAGGACGAATTGTACTTGTATAGAAAGGGGGGACACCTGGCGGAGGACACACACACACACCTGGCTGAGTACCGAGCACTGGCGGCCCCATACACACACCTGGCCGAGGAGGCTGTGGCCAGGGTACCGAGCACTGGCGGCCCCACACACCTGGCTGAGGAGGCTGTGGCCAGGGTACCGAGCACTGGCGGCCCCACACACACACACCTGGCTGAGGAGGCTGTGGCCAGGGTACCGAGCACTGGTGGCCCCACACACACACCTGGCTGAGGAGGCTGTGGCCAGGGTACCGAGCACTGGCGGCCCCACACACCTGGCTGAGGAGGCTGTGGCCAGGGTACCGAGCACTGGCGGCCCCACACACCTGGCGGAGGAGGCTGTGGCCAGGGTACCGAGCACTGGCGGCCCCACACACACACACACCTGGCAGCGTCGACACACAAGGACCAGCTCACACAAACATCAATTAAGTTCAATGCTCACTCTGTTGGTCAGGAGGCGGTCTGCCCGGGTCGTAGAGTGGCTCCAGCTTCATCCTGCCCATCACCAAGGTGTACCTGACGGCCCACACTCCACCACACCACTGCCCACTACTGCCTCTATGCCCGGCCCTGCCACCACCACCACCACCCACATACAGTCGTAAGTGTGGATCACATACTTGACGAAGGGTAAAACAAAACCTTACGCGCCGTGTGAAATACGCCCATGTTACCTACAAACAGAAGTATGAATGTGGTGCGATGATACTGCCAATGTTCCGGCTTAAGATATAGGAAAAAGAGAGCTCGAGGTCCTGCCCGTAGAGACGGTTCTGGCCTGGAGGTTGCGGCGTTATCTCTAGCCAAACAGTGAGCGTCGCCCAGCATATCACAGCCTGGGAAGTATTGCTCCACTTTGTCTTACATGACACTCATTACCCTGGCCCACTTCCTCCCTGCCCCCGGGACACACACACACCATCACCATCATACCAATAACGCCTTTACTCTCACTTTTCAGTCAAGTGAAAACACGTGTGTTTAGAACAGTTGAGGTGAGCGTAGCACTTATTGGTGGTGCAGAAGGAGCGACACCGGGCGATGAGGTAGTTTCCCATACCAGAAGAGTCGACAAACTTCGTTTTCTGTTTGTTAAAACCGTATATGCCGCCCATCCTCCTGTTTTGGTAATTTTAGTAACGATGAGGACTATAGTATATATACCGACGTACAACGACATTAGAAAGTAGAAATCAGGAAATCTATTAAGTAGAAATCTATTAAGAAAATAGTTTTCCGGTTGTCCACTTATGTTGCAGACAAACTAAACTAACCTGTAGTCTCCGTGGCGTAGTGGTAAGATGTTCGCCTGGCGTTCCACGAGCGCTTTGTACTGGGTTCGTATCCTGGCCGGGGAGGATTTACTGGGCGCAAATCCTTAACTGTAGCCTCTGTTTAACTCAACAGTAAAATGTGTACTTGGATGTAACAACGACTCTTCGCGGGGACGTATTCCAGGGAACTTGGGATTAAGGACTTGCCCGAAACGCTACACGTACTAGTGGCTGTACAAGAATGTAACAACTCTTTGTATATATAAAAATAAAAAAACCTTCCTAGGCCTAATACACGATATCTGAGGCCTAATACAGTACATGTGTGTGCTATACTAGGCTTAGGAATATTTGTTTTTAACTTCATTTTTTCCGACTCTTATAAAGTGAATAGTACAAAGTTCTTCTATCTAATTGCTTAGAACGTCAATCTTTGTACTATGGTACAAACACTGCTATCTAAACAGGAGAATGGCTTGGTATATATGGTTATGCTAAGTTGTATTAGCTTAGGTTAGGCTGTATTAGGGGCGGATCTAATAGAAACCTTCAAAATACTAATTAATCCGGATGTCGATCCGGGCACTTTCCTCAAGAGGTCAGATGTAACACGAACGAGGACCAACGGGTCCTCAACAAGCCTCAATGTAGGACAAAAAACAGGAGATGCTTTTTCACCCGCAAGGTTGTGAACCCGTGGAAACGCCTTCCAACCGAAGCCTTAAACGCCAAAACTCTGCTGGGTTTAAAATATAGAAAGAAAAGATCATCTGGGTACTTCGGGGGACCTTTGACAAGCCGCCAGCTTCCTGTCCTCGTCGAGGCCACTAGTATTAGTGGTCCTCAGGTAAATTAGGCTCGGTTGGGTTCAGTAGGTTCGAAGCCCCATTAGCGAATCGTCTTGTGTACGATGTAACTCGTACCCTTAGCTATTATGTCGACACCTGCGGCCCTCTGCAGCCCTGCTCCACACCTGAGGACCCTCTGCAAGCCCTGCTCCACACCTGCGGCCACCTTCAGACCTAAGACAACGCCACTGGCCCACCCTCAGACCCCAAGAGGGTTCGAAACCTACGTCTGGGATGATCCTAAATGCACCTTAGTCGACTGCGCCACGACATGGTAAAAGAATTGCAACCTGGAGAGCTACTGCTCTCACGAGGCTCCGGCAGCGTCTGGTTGACGGAGCCCGGGTGCATGGGGGGGGGGGGAACTGTGTAACCCCTGGTCTGTCCTTCAGAGAAGCTGCGGGAGCCTTGTGAGATAAGTAGCACTCCAAGTTGCAATTCTTTTACCTTGTCGTGGCGCAGTCGACTAAGGCGCGTCTGAGATCATCGCTGATGAACTGGGTGCCGGGCCTGCGGGCCGTGCTTGGGGAAGTAGAACAACTCTCAGAACCCCATCAAGCAGGTATCTATTTTCTATCCAAGACGCGAAAGATTGTGGGCAAGCAGATGATGATGTTAAGATTCAGCTACTGGGAACTAAAAGTTCCAAGTAGCACGGGCTATGGTGAGCCCGTGATGGACTTACCTGGCACAGGAGCGGGGCTGAAACTTGGGCAAGCAGCAGAGGTGTGAGGTCTTCCTTGTACAGGCGCATGGGGCGCTGGCCCACCTGGGATGTAGGCGGCTAGAGATAAAGGTAATATAACGGGTACTGAATGTGTAGGCCCTTTTATAATGTATCAAAATTGACCAGCGATCCACTCCATGGATGTGTACCTTGCCCACAAGCCTTCGGCAAGGCGAGGATAGGCCAGGTTAGACCTTATCCAAATAGTGTAGAGCGGGTTTCCATCATGTCCACTTTCCAAAACAGCGAGGAACAATGACTTGTGTCACCAAGCATATATATTGTTACGGGTGTAACACCGGCTACTGTATTTGCTATCACTCAAAACTTTAGAGCAATACAGTAATCTATTCTACAGATAAAGCTACTTGCGTTTTCTGACAAGATTTCCTGCAGGTGGCCGCAACACGCCACCGGTTGTTATCGTGCATCGCGCAAATGAAAAACTATTATCGGTTAGGTCCCCCTGGTGACCGGTTAGGTCCCCCTGGTGACCGGTTAGGTCCCCCTGGTGACCGGTTAGGTCCCCCTGGTGACCGGTTAGGTCCCCCTGGTGACCGGTTAGGTCCCCCTGGTGACCGGTTAGGTCCCCCTGGTGACCGGTTAGGTCCCCCTGGTGACCGGTTAGGTCCCCCTGGTGACCGGTTAGGTCCCCCTGGTGACCGGTTAGGTCCCCCTGGTGACCGGTTAGGTCCCCCTGGTGACCGGTTAGGTCCCCCTGGTGACCGGTTAGGTCCCCCTGGTGACCGGTTAGGTCCCCCTGGTGACCGGTTAGGTCCCCCTGGTGACCGGTTAGGTCCCCCTGGTGACCGGTATAAGGGTGATCAAGACACACTTGCTGACACCACCAGCACGGCCGTAATACACCATCACAATGCTGGAGCATCTCAGCCATTCTATGACGGTAATTATCAAAGAAGGCGCCAAGCCAGCAAGACATGTCAGTAATCCCATGATGGTGACATGAACTAATAATTAAATCATTAACAAGCTCTTGTATTTTTGTATGGGACTGCTAACGGACCTTGAGTGGCTGTTCCAACTATGTACTCAATCACCTCTTCACTAATTACGCCATTGTAATACACAGTCGTCTAACAATGTTTTTCCTCGGAGAATATTGGTGAGGTTGTAATCTTTGCTAGCCAGCCGCCTACCCCCCCAACCTGTTCTCCTTGCACATCGCATTCTGACGACACCAACCTGTCCTCCTGCAAATTACGTCTGAATTTGGCCGTTTGTCTGTATGGACGGAAATGGACGTAATTCAGGAAATAAAAACTAATTGAAAATAAATTTTGGATTTTTTTTTTCGAAACTAAGTTGAGGATCCTCTGATAGGTTAGGAGGGCAAGAAGTTCTCCTAAGGTTCCAGAATGTCATGAAAACCATTAGTTGAAAGTTTCCTCTAACCTAACCTAACCGAGTAAGTCGGAGGACACAAACAGAAAACGGGAAATACATCAATTTCGTGAGCCGATTTCATTTCAAATTACGTCCATTTTTGGCTATAGCGCCGCGCATACGAGCGAAAAACAACGTAATTTTAAGAGGACGGCTTAATGACCATAAACTGATTTACTAAAAATGGTAGCGGCTCGCGAAATTGACGATGTCCCGTTTTCTGTTCGTGGGTCTTCGGGTAGGTTAGGTTCTGAGAATTTAGTACAACAATTTAGTGACGTTGGGACACCATTTGGTCACCACTTGGTCCGGGAGACATCTCCCGTCACGCAGGGTGCAGTTGCGCCTCCACAGATCTCCAGTATCATCTTTTGATACTGGTAATGGCTCTAAAGGGCCACCACTTACGGGCTATTCATGCCCGTGCCACCTCTTGGGTGGCTTAATCTTCATCAATCAATCAATCTGACGTTGGGAACGCTCGGGAGAAGGGGCTGCCCACAGTGGATCCTACACAAATGTAATTCCCATTTGGTTGTGTGTCTGGCAGCGCTGCCACCGCCGGGGTCCCGGCACCCTCACGAAGCAAGACTTTTCCGTCATAATTCGTGCACAACATTTCGTTAGGCTTCTAAAGTTGGAGACTTAGTGGAGGCCGGTAGGAGGGAGCCGGTCGGCCGAGCGGACAGCACGCTGCACTTGTGATCCTGTGGTCCTGGGTTCGATCCCAGGCGCAGGCGAGAAACAATGGGCAGAGTTTCTTTCACCCCTGTTACCTAGCAGTAAAATAGGTACCTGGGTGTTAGTCAGCTGTCACGGGCTGCTTCCTGGGGGGTGGAAGCCTGGTCGAGGACTGGACCGCAGGGACACTAAAGCCCCGAAATCATCTCAAGATAACCTCAAGGCCAGAATTATGAATCTAATATTAATGTTTACCAATAGTCGCTGGATGACTGACCTCTCGGAGCTCCCACTACTCGGCCACACACACATGCTACAACAACTCCGTAATTAACAGGTCTGGTAATAACTCTTAACGTTTTATACTCCAGCGGGAAGACGTTGTTATAAAAATTATGATGAATCCATTACAGGGAATGTAACTTATCCTCGAACAAAGATATTATTGTTAGAGAGGTTTCTTGCGATCCACTGAATGAACCAAAGCCACCCAATGCCTCTTGGAATTATATATGTAAAGGAAATATATAACATTTGTTTAATACAATGTGTTGAATGTAGAAATTGAAAAAAAAAAGTTTAATGAAAATAAACTTATTTTCATGAAAAAGTAGAGCAACACGTTGATATTTTCATATCAACTTGTTGCTGTGTACAGTCGACAACGTAATATGTGCACTTCTCGCCCCCCCAACAGGTACACAAGACGGCGGCGCGCCTCGTACACCGCGCCGCGCCTCATACACCGCGCCGCGCCTCATACACCGCGCCGCCCATCATACACCGCGCCGCCCATCATACACCGCCCATCATACACCGCCCATCATACACCGCGCATCATACACCGCGCATCATACACCGCGCCGCCCATCATACACCGCCCATCATACACCGCGCATCATACACCGCGCATCATACACCGCGCATCATACACCGCGCATCATAACATCGCGCATCATACACCGCGCATCATACACCGCGCATCATACACCGCGCATCATACACCGCGCATCATACACCGCGCCGCCCATCATACACCGCGCCGCCCATCATACACCGCGCCGCCCATCATACACCGCGCCGCCCATCATACACCGCCCATCATACACCGCGCATCATACACCGCGCATCATACACCGCGCATCATACACCGCGCATCATACACCGCGCATCATACACCGCGCCGCCCATCATACACCGCGCCGCCCATCATACACCGCGCATCATACACCGCGCCGCCCATCATACACCGCGCCGCCCATCATACACCGCGCCGCCCATCATACACCGCGCCGCCCATCATACACCGCCCATCATACACCGCCCATCATACACCGCCCATCATACACCGCGCATCATACACCGCGCATCATACACCGCGCCGCCCATCATACACCGCCCATCATACACCGCGCATCATACACCGCGCATCATACACCGCGCATCATACACCGCGCATCATAACATCGCGCATCATACACCGCGCATCATACACCGCGCATCATACACCGCGCATCATACACCGCGCATCATACACCGCGCCGCCCATCATACACCGCGCCGCCCATCATACACCGCGCCGCCCATCATACACCGCGCCGCCCATCATACACCGCGCCGCCCATCATACACCGCGCCGCCCATCATACACCGCGCCGCCCATCATACACCGCGCCGCCCATCATACACCGCGCCGCCCATCATACACCTCGCCGCCCATCATACACCTCGCCGCCCATCATACACCGCGCCGCCCATCATACACGCCAACATCCGATAAAAGGAAAGACCGACAAGTCAGAGTGAACAGCACTCCAGATAAGCAATCTCGACACTTGCGGCCTCCGTGCCGTCTTCAGCGGCCACTTGATAACGCAGGTGTTGCTGGCGAGTTGATGAACCCTATCTACACTCCCACCACAGTGCCAGCGAAGTGCCAGTAACAAAGTTAATGTATACCTGGTTGATGGGGTTCTGGGAGTTGTTCTACTGCCCAAGCCCGGCCAGAGGCCAGGCTCGACTTGTGAGAGTTTGGTCCACCAGGCTGTTGCTTGGAGCGGCCCGCAGGCCCACATACCCACATACCGTCGGTATAGTTCCAATGAGAGTATTGTGAGGTTATACCCCATAAGAGGAGGCATTTTAACGATTTATTGGGTTGTGGCAACTACAGTACTGGCGGCCGTATGTACCCCGAGCCATTACGTCGCCTGTTGGCGAAAAAATAAAAAATTGCTGCACGTTACTGCAGATAAACTCACTGTACGACACGTCCTTGATGTTACCCTGGCGTGCCCCTGCGAGATGAACGCCGGTACTCACCCCAGAGAGTACCGGCGACTGAACGACTATCAACACCCAGTGACCCCACGAGATAATGCGTCTGTCAGTCAACTGTCGGAAGCAGAATAAAGTCGCACCCAAACGTCTAGATCCCGAAGCCCCTCTAATACTCTAAACGCAATTGGGCAAATGTCAGCTACGTCTTGCAGTGATCTCCAGCAGGAGCAACAGCCAGACGCTCACCACACACACACTAAGGGCACACCAAGACCCCAACTCCCAGCACCTCTTGACCAAGCCGGCGCCACACACTGGCACTCCGCCCGAAGAACCAACCGGAAAACTCTACCAACGTCTCCATGACCCCAGGCGATAAGGGCATTGGACATCTAAAAACAGATCATTGAGGAGGAATGCCAGATGGCAATACCAGGACCCATAGGGCATTGTTTGCGTCCCGTTAGCCGGGTCCCCACGTGTCCGGACGTCTGCTCGTTGGCTACGACACATTTTCACGTTCTTATTATCCCTTAACCTGATTCAACAATAATAGCTTACGGTATTAAGCCGTTATTCCTGAATCGGATCCGGCTTACATCGGATTTATTAACATTCGCAGATAATCCCGATTGTCGCCGTCTAGTTACGTCTAGCAGAATTTGTTTATATAATATTCTAATACTTTGTTTGAGTTTTCAATAATAATAATAATGCTGTATTGTAAGAATACAAATACACGTTTCATCACTCACTTGGTTTCCCTAAGCACAATACTTCTCACAGCTGAAGACTAAATTAATACATTAAAGACAATCCCAACATTTTGGTCCTGTCTCACACGATCATCAAACATCAACAGAAAACTATCCTCTACTTCTTGCAATATTCTTATGATGGTAATCCTCCTTATATTACATTTTATCACTCGGTCGAAGTCGAGTTGAACTGAGGCGGGCCAATTTGTTGACAGTTGAGAGTTTAGCATTTTCCTGGCGTTACTGGGACTAGTTCCTTCATAGTTATGGCCTCCTCCCAGGAAGAAGCACTCAAAACTTTGCATTGCTGAATATTTTATTATTCAGGAACCAAGCTCTCAGGCGGCATTTATTGACCTCCAAACTGCTATTGATACAACAGAGAACTTATCTTAGAACAACTAGCCTCTTTTGGAGTAAAGGGAGGACTGCTGACGTGGCTAAGAGGGCACCTGAGTAACAGAACCAGCTTGGTCCTTTTCACGGGGGTCAGAAGTAAACATTGTGCACCCTTCAAGTTGGGTGCACCTCAGGGTGGAATGCTTAAGCCAAGCACTGTTCCAACCCGTTCTCCCACTTTCTTACAGTCAATACTGACTTATTAAATACGTGCATATGTGACATACTAAACATACTAGTTTACCTTGAAAAGCTTCATAGAAAACACCGACCTTACCTAACCACCTTAAGTATGTTAAGATATTATTGCTTCGTAATTACAATTATTACTTAACCTATACCTATAATAGTCGAGAACTTAACTGTTTAGACTGTTCAATGTCTGGATGCACAAATGAATATTTCAAATTCCCACACTAGCTGACGAAGCTGTCCTCTGTTACGCTGATATTTGTGCTGTTGCAAATACCCACACTAGCTTGCAAGCTTATTTTTATTCACTCGCTGCTAAAAGAATGGGATCTTATTATCTCTAAATCCAGAGTTCTCCGCTCCCCTCCCTACAAAAAATCCTAATGTCCCAGTAGCTCTCAAAGTCGTCAACCAAAACATTGAAGCATGTGGGCAGCAAGAACACCTTTGAGTAGGTATCATCAGTGACATTGTAAACGACCTTCACCGCAGGTTAAATGGCAGATTTAAACCATTGAAAACGCTTCCTTGTAAGAATATTGGTATCAATGTTCAATATGCTAGACTATTTTAAGTGATGTTTGCAAGATGCCTGGTCGATTATCATGACAGCAACCAGAAGTAATACAGGATGAAGCCATGAGGATGATTCTTGGTGCTTCCAAGATGCAAGAGAATCATCAACACTGAGGGAAGAACTGAAGCTTCCAACCATGCTAAAGAAAATCATGCAAGTCAACACGACCTTTTGCATTAAGATCATGAAAGATCCAACATCTCCAGCATTGCTCGGAGACAATTTATTCTGTGCCATTAACACACTATTAAGTTGTGCCAGCACTCACTCACTCACTCCTTGTATAATAAATGGCCGAGTAAAAATGCCTATAATCTCATTCAAACTGAACATTCCTTTGACCTGTCACTGATATGCCACTATCTCTACCCCACCATCCAAGTATCATACACAACCGCTACCAAGAAAAGTGATGAGACTTCTTGGTCTCAATGCGTCACACTTGAAACAATTGCCTCTATCAAAATCCTAACATCCCACGAGCACTGTTTACACCGACGGCTTAGTCCAGTTGTCTACAGGGCGGCCTGCAGCAGCAGCATGTAGGTTTTAAAGAAACTGCAGCCAAATTAGCATGTAACAAGGGTGAAGTTGGGATACCTAGGTATAATTCATCTTTGTTGTTAAGACTATATTGTTTCAAACTCTCAGGTCTAATAGGAAATTACCGACTTCCAAAGGCCTAAAAGAACCAATATAAATTGCTATGATTTGTTTAGATCTGAAACTATGTTTATGGGCAGCACAAAACGTTCACCAGACTGTGCGACACAGTAGTTGCCAGGATCAGGTTGGGTTACCGTTACCTGTGGCAGGTGGCTGCAGGTGACGGATCTCCCAATCCTGAGCACTCCAGTTGCACTCTGAGCAGGAACTGCGGCATGATCTCACATCACTGAATGCCCAGTTATTAGATCCTTCAGACCTACCGGCATGTACTCCTCGAGATGCCTGGAGCTTTGCAATTTCTTTCTTAACTCTCGTGTTCATGAGGATATCCTCATAATGCATCCAGGATTTGCCAGTTGAGACTCGTGATCACATGGCCCTGTACGACTAAGCATCCTCCCAGATGAGGATTGTTTAGCATCACGAACTGGAAGCAAAATGTGGGTACAGTGCAAGGATTTCAGGTAATTTATCTATGGTAATAAGGTTGCCATATCATACAGAGTGACTTTACTTCGGTTTGTATAGGGATCTAGATGAAGTAAAGTGTAAAGTGTGTGGACATAGGCAGGGACACACACTCGAACACTATATCTTGGATTGTTGTAAAATTGAGCCTTTTAGAGATAAACCTAAGCTCACTCTATATGATATGGCAACCATGGATAAATTACCTGAAATCCTTGCACTGTATCCACATTTTGCTTCCAGTAGATGAACGACATATGAGATTCAGAAACAAGTAGTGTATTGTGAGGACTAATAATAAACAGAAGCTCCCCTATGACTCTGTAATATCCCCATTGGCCAAACTATTATGTATTAACGATAAGACCTACCATTAATGTATGATGACTTACTGTAAATATGTAGCTCTTGTAATAGCACTTTCTCTGTAACTAGCTGACATTGTATCTATAAGGTGTGAAGGATTGAAGAAATTGTTTATGTAATAATCTAAGATGAGGTCTGATAAAGACCTTTTGTGCCCTTCTGTAATGCTTTTGCGCTACCGCTCACAGGATGAGTATGGGGTGCACAATAAACTAGCCGCCTTCAGGCGGCAACAATCAATCACGAAGCAGGAAGCTCTTGGCTCACTATGTGCTCTTTCATATAGTATAGAGTAATTGCATAAACGAAGTAGTACCTAAATTCTTCAATAAGAAAAAATCAGTCTCTTCAAGATCACAATCAACTTTTTTGTACTCGATTACGATTTCTGTTCTTTAACTTGAAAACTGTTACCCATTTACCTCTTGGATTGCTGAGGTACAAGTCACCTGTTAATCTTATCTTGCACATCAACATGTGATCAGATAAATCTCCAGATATTTGTCTTATTACTGTCAATTTTCTTAGACAATTTCACTATTCAGTGCATTATATAAATCCTTCGTCTATATTTAAACTATGATTTCATAATGCATAACTGTGTAAAAATCTTTAAATTTGCAGCTATTTATGTGAACATGACCTGCATTGTGTCTTTCAAATCACCTCCATAGCATTCTAAACCTCTCGGGTATCATCTCATTCTCTATGTTTAGTGCTTAGAGAATCGGCAATAATATTGCTCCCCCCAAAACACACCTTTATCCCTGTATCTTCTACCACAAGGAGCACAGACCCACGCAACCTTTATCCCTGTATCTTCTACCACAAGGAGCACAGACCCACGCAACCTTTATCCTTGTATCTTCTACCACAAGGAGCACAGACCCACGCAACAACAATCGCCACCTTCATTATTTCAAACTAATGTACACGAGCACTAGGAAGTGCAATAGCCTAAGTAACTAATAATAATAATAATAATAATAATAATAATTTTTATTTAGGTAAGGTACATACATAAAGAGATTTTACAAAGTTTGTTGGCTTTATAGATAGAGCTAGTACATACAATGCCTAAAGCCACTATTACGCAAAGCGTTTCGGGCTAAATATCCCCCCCGCCCCCCCTCCCCAATGTCACTTTTGTTCATCAACAGTTTGCTGCAATGATTACAGCAGATATATACACCATTCTCCAGGGGTGGCAAGGCGTCCGCCAGATTTAAACATAAATAAATAGATAAAACACTGAGGTATTCCTCGTTTCTTTTAATGTTACTAATGATACATTAAAAATAAATGTTAAGGTAGACTGTGGATGTTGTGCGACGTGTCTCCCTAAACTGTCCCAATTATCGACGACAACCTTAACCCACCTCGCCCAGGACCACCAGGGACGCCCAGGACCACCAGGACCACCAGGACCACCAGGGACGCCCAGGACCACCAGGACCACCAGGACCACCAAGACCACCAAGACCACCAGGACCACCAGGACCACCAGGACCACCAGGGACGCCCAGGACCACCAGGACCACCAGGACCACCAGGACCACCAGGACCACCAGGACCACCAGGACCACCAGGGACGCCCAGGACCACCAGGACCACCAGGACCACCAAGACCACCAGGACCACCAGGACCACCAGGGACGCCCAGGACCACCAGGACCACCAGGACCACCCAGGACCACCAGGACCACCAGGGACGCCCAGGACCACCAGGACCACCAGGACCACCAGGACCACCCAGGACCACCAGGACCACCAGGACCACCAGGACCACCCAGGACCACCAGGACCACCAGGACCACCAGGACCACCCAGGACCACCAGGACCACCAGGACCACCAGGACCACCCAGGACCACCCAGGACCACCAGGGACGCCCAGGACCACCAGGACCACCAGGACCACCAAGACCACCAGGACCACCAGGACCACCAGGACCACCAGGACCACCAGGACCACCAGGGACCACCAGGACCACCAGGACCACCAGGACCACCCAGGACCACCAGGGACGCCCAGGACCACCAGGACCACCAGGGACGCCCAGGACCACCAGGACCACCAGGACCACCAAGCATCTGGCAAAGCTTTCGAATGGGAAAGATGGCTGGCTGGAGGAGCCAGGGGGCCCCCCCCAAGTGGCCTGCTGGAGGAGCCAGGGGGCCCCCCCCAGTGGCCTGCTAGAGGAGCCAGGGGGCCCCCCAGTGGCCTGCTGGAGGAGCCAGGGGCCCCCCAGTGGCCTACTGGAGGAGCCAGGGGCCCCCAGTGGCCTACAGGAGGAGCCAGGGGCCCCCAGTGGCCTACTGGAGGAGCCAGGGGCCCCCCAGTGGCCTACTGGAGGAGCCAGGGGCCCCCCAGTGGCCTACTGGATGAGCCAGGGGCCCCCCAGTGGCCTACTGGAGGAGCCAGGGGCCCCCCAGTGGCCTACTGGAGGAGCCAGGGGCCCCCCAGTGGCCTACTGGAGGAGCCAGGGGCCCCCCAGTGGCCTACTGGAGGAGCCAGGGGCCCCCCAGTGGCCTACTGGAGGAGTCAGGGGCCCCACGACTGCCAGGTCGCTAACATCGCCCTCAGTTTATACAAGGGATAAGGAGCACATAACGACGTTAGCAAAATAAATATTCTGATAATGAATAGCCTAAACTTTATTATATCTGAAACTCAAGCAACTCTCACAGCCAACTTTTTAAATGTTTAATATAATTGGCGATCTAGTTCCTCTGTCTGACCCATTAATATTTTCTGTCTGCTTCATAATTTTTTAATGTATTATATTTCTTAAATTATCATTGCTTACATCATGTAAGGTAAGAGTGTCATCAGGAGAAAGCGCCATGCCAATATGACTATGTAGCACTTGAAACGGATACATGGACAAGGAGCTGGTGATATGAGGATGGTGTGTGAAGGTGATAGTAACCAACCCTTTGGACCATTGGGAATTGAGCGCCGGCCAAGCAAGATGCGAGGCCAGCACGCTATATATATGTATATATATATACACGGAGGCTGGTGCTGTCGACCCCCAAATCCAGTAGATACGCGAAAAATCACACGTTCGCGTGACATCTATAGGTTTAAAATTACTAGTAAATTAAAATTACAAATTTTTTAAATTTAATTTTTATTTTTTTTTAATTTTTACTGTAGGTTTTAGTAAACCTACAATAAAATTACTGTAGGTTTAAAATAAAAATAAATTAATAAGTTACACCAGCGGCAACTATATTTTTGATCCATGCTTCCTACTCCTACCTTCACCTATCTACCAAATGCCAGTAATATCCGCAATAAATCTAGCCTATGTAAACTCTGGAACCATTATACAACCCCCTTCAGTACCGAGGAGGAAAAACAATGCTGTACTCACCAACTAAAAACAATGTATTCTCGCGGAATTACCAGCTACAGCCTAAGTGGGCAATTTAGGAGAGGCGAGACAGATTATCCTGACTGTTGGGACTTCGGCTGCTGGCCATCGCCTCCCCGCAAGACCAGCAACCCACAAGTAGCTATGACACAACAACTCGTTAATATCACATATATGACGCC
This sequence comes from Procambarus clarkii, assembly GCF_040958095.1. NCBI lineage: Eukaryota > Metazoa > Arthropoda > Malacostraca > Decapoda > Cambaridae > Procambarus > Procambarus clarkii. Next base: position 337,442 of record NC_091240.1, read on the forward strand.
AAGATATTACGTACCTACACTTTTAGTAAGCTATGTGTGCTGTGTTCATTTAGATACGAGCAGCGGTAAAGACATCCCCACGCACAGAAAGTTCGAAGAGCGCGCGAAAGTGAACGAGGGAAAGACGGTTAGGAATTGATATTTCATTAACATACTAATTATACTTACTGGATTTGATGGTGATAGGCTGAGAGATGGTCGCAGGCGTTCCCTTCATAAGAGGCAGCTCACCGTTAACCATCTTCTGCATGCAGTGTTCCTCGATGTCTGCCATGTTCACAGCGGCGGGGCGTGAGCCACTCCAAGACGCCACCAGCCGTACGGAGAACTGCTTCCCTCAGCCCACCTTGGCCACCAGAGGGCGTAAAACAATGAGCTGGCCAATCCGCTGGTGGTGATCCAACACGGCTTATTACTTTTAAGGTATTGTTCAACAGCCTCGCCCGCACGGACTCGCACACTTACTAACCACCATTAAACCCACCAGCATGTCAATATCTAGCCCAAAGATCTAGAGCGAGTCTCAGCACAGTTTATTTAGACTGAACCGTAAAAGGTAAGCAATTAACCGAATTTTGTGTCAGTTTGACACCTATACAAAAATTATATTGCCCCAGAGACACAAAAAAGATATGAACTTGCTATCTTAAAAAAAATAATTGCTGTAGACTGGTTTTCCCGCTAACACACATAGATGTCTTTTTTTCAATTGACCAGTGTCCATTTCCCTCGATACTCTTAACAAATAAATTCATTTTTCTCAGATCTCTGTTGTGCAAACTACACGATACGAGCACCTGATTTATTAGTTATTATGAAAGATGTACAATATATGGGGAAAGACCTTTTGATTTTAGGACTGTTCTTGTCTTTCACAAAGATGCTATGAAGTATATTATATAAAATACATAATTATTTTCCATAATATATACAACATTCTGGGAGGTCTTTCAGAAGAACTTCGGGTGGTATATGATGTCTGGATAATCTCAGACATTTTATTCTAGTACACTCGCTAATTTTTCTTCAAAAAGTTGACAAAATCTATACCATGATGTTCAAAATATTTTATAGAGTACTGTATATATTTTTTATCTTTTTCGTCACGTTCCAGAATACAATTATATCCCACTACTTATTATTTTCAATCATATTCATGCTTCACCAATATGGGAGTACTCATTTGACATTAACATACTGTAACATTAGCATGGTATTGCTCCAGGCAATACCATGCTAATATGAGTTAATACAATTCAATATAATATGAGTCACGTTCTCTTGAATTGCCACAACATAAAATACAAGGCGAACCCGCGAACCCAAGCCACCCACCTAACATAATGGGTGGCCCTCCCCAGGATGGAACCCCCACAACACTTGCCTTACTCCCGGGTACTTATTTACTGCTGGATGAACAGAAGCATTAGGTGAGAGGAATCGTGCCCAACCATTTCTGTTCCGCCCAGAATTCACGATTGTGAGTCGAGAACGAACCCACCTGTACTACCGAGACCATTTTGATTAATTCAGTAATACAAAATGATCTCTCTATGGTCCAAGAGTACTGTTCATACCCTGGCAGGCGACGAGTCACAATAACGTGGCTAAAGTATGTTGACCAGACCACACACTAGAAGGTAAAGGGATGACGACGTTTCGGTCCGTCCTGGACCATTCTCAAGTCGATTGTCTGTTCATACCGGCACATTTGACCCAAGACTTGCCATAAGTATACTGTCGGAGGATGGGCTGAATTGTCAGAACTACCCTATTTTCTATGGCAGGGTTTGTTTACAATTTTGTTTTATCTGGATGTCAAAACTACACTAGAGACGTAGCTTGTGGGACCAACTGAAACGAACACTGCCCGAGGACAGGTTGTTGGTTGAATGACGAACGAGACCATCACCATAGCGTCAATTTAAAGTGGAAAATAGGCTTAGTATGAAGTGTTGATACTTCACATACGACCAAATCTGAACAGGTGAAGCAGGTGGCAAGGATCAACAAGGTCCTCCCTGGCAGTCGTGGAAACTAAAAATTAGACAACGTCTAATTCCTCTCCATCTGAACCCCTTAAGAAAAGCCTAAATGGCAGAGCAATGTAATGTTATCGAAATCAGTGTAAGATATACATGAAGCGCCTCTGGTGCGGATGCACGAAACTAATCAATATACGAACCAAGTGACCTAGCAGTCTTGATCGATCATAAATGTATTATTTAAGCTCATTTTTCATGGAACTAAAGGAATTTTATATACAAATGAATATGCAGGATATAAAGATTAAACCACGCCACCCATGTTAACAAAAAAGGGGAGGGGCAATTATATACTATAGTAATAAACACAAGGTATAAAACATAACTTATTTCCCCTCAGCGGGATGTGGGATTTTCGGCGGTATGGATAAATGTTTATGCTCTAAAAGCCTGTATTCCCCTCCCCCCCCCAAAAAAAAAAGTTTTGAGTATCACATCCAGTAATTCAATTCATTTATAGTATGTATTTGAACATTTGTAATGGTTGGTTCATTGCTGAACAGATTCATAGCAAGAGGCTACAACTGACGCTACCCGACATTGGAAGCCGGACGCGGGAAATGCCATTCTAGGACCTCCATCCGCCGTGCGAGGAGAGATGGTTCAGGGAACACTAACTGCTCGTCTCTGGCTACGGAGGATCATTAACTACTTTTCTGATGGTAAAGCACAAAAGGAATACTTTGAAAATCGCCACTTACTGTAATTGTGAAAGCTTTAGCGATTGTCAACGCTCACAAACACCGCTCATCTAAACTAACTTTCTTTATTGTTGGGACGGTAACATATACCTAATTATTGATTGGTGATTGATAAAGACTAAGCCACCCAAAAGGTGGCACGGGCATGAATAGCCCGTAAGTAGTGGCCCTTTTGAGCCATTATCAGTATCAAGAGCTGATACTGGAGATCTGTGGAGGTGCGACTGCACCCTGCGTGACGGGAGATGTCTCCCGTGTACCTAATTATTGATCGATTGATGAAGATTAAGCCACCCAAAAGGTGGCACGGGCATGAATAGCCCGTAAGTGGTGGCCCTTTTAAGCCATTACCAGTATCAAGAGCTGATACTGGAGATCTGTAGAGGTGCGAATGCACCCTGCGTGACGGGAGATGTCTCCCGGACCAAATGGTGACCAGATGGTGAAGGACCTAATTATGCAAAACTCGTCAATTTATACCAGTACGGGGTCAGATGATAAGACAAGTACAATAAAGATAAAGATAAAGGGGTTACATAGGGGATAAATGGGGGACGAAGCACATTAGTCAGGTGTAATTGGCCTGTTATGTTGAACAGTGTCTTCTGTGCTGGCATGCCAGTGTGCCAACACAGAAGACACTGTTCAACATAACAGGCCAATTACACCTGATTAATCTTTGTATGTGCTTCGTCCCCATTTATCCCCTAATTATGCAAAACTGTACATTAATATTGCAATACTTATAACAAAATTACGTCCATCAAATATACATCTGCCCGTCTGCTGGAAACATTTCAGCCATAACTGTGCCTCAAAGTTTGGCGAGGGCGATATTAGCCCGTCAAGTTGTGAAGCAGACGCGAAAAAGCTGCATTTGGCCCTTGTACGCTGTTGTCTAGCATGACACGGTTGAGAAAATGGTCACTGGTAGTTATCAAGTTGTCTTGAAGTAAATGCAGTTTACTGTTTTGACCTGCAGTGTTCAGCACAGTCGGGTCAACAGAATGAACCCGGGTTCGATTACTGGGCAGTACGGAAACATTAATAAGTTTCCTTAAACCTGATGTCTCTGTTCATCTAGCAGTAAATAAATGCTTGGGAGTTAGGCAACTGGCGTGGGATTGCGTCCTGGGGAAAATTGGTCGTTGCCCTAAGACCTCGTTAAGCCTAACAAGCTACCTGCTCCCGAAAATGGGACACTATTCCATACGGTGTACAAAATGTAAAAATCACATTTGAAGAATTTGAGAATGCTGAACGCGTTTTAGGCTCAATTTAACCTTCATCAGAGCAACAGAGTGAATCCCTCTACCTTGCTCTTATGAAGGCGAATCGAGTCGAAAGAAGTGCAGTAGCGCACTAATCAATTGAATAATAACCAACTATTTTTAAAGCAATTGAATATATTCGCGATAAGAGGCAGAGGCTTGAGGCTAGTCTCACCAAACTTCGCAGGGTGACTGGTGGTGGATAGTCACTAAGGAGTCCAGTTTGACACCCATGGACCTTTGCATGAAATGGCAAATTATACCATATTTCCATCTCCCTAAATACCAAATTCATCCAGCATACTGTATTATTTTCTACATGATTAAATGTTAATTTGTCTTGTGGTTTATATATTGATGAAGGCGAGGCTTGGGTAGAGACAGCTAGGCTAGTAGGTGGTGAAGGTTGCTGCTCGGCCTCGCTAGCTTGCATGAACCAGCCAGCTATGAATGCCATCTGACACGTAATTCCTAAATCTGCCCGTCATCTTGTGAAACAAAGGACCGAGGACTTCCCACCCGTAAATAAAAACACAAAATAAAACTGTGCCTGGAAAAAGCACAGAGGAGAGCACGGTATGAGAATAGCTTGAGCTGCCTCATCCCTGTGTGTGCATTTATACCTCAATAAATATATTTCAATTTCTCATACGCGAACCCACACACCTTGGTGATCTTATATGGTTTTGAGAGTAGTCGCCACCCTGGTCGTGGTGTGACGACTGGCCAATGTTCGCCCACGTTCACCTCTCAGAAATTAGGGACGTTAAACTTGGCTGATTATATTCTGGTAACAATCTGGTTCCAGTACTTTGCCTCGTGCCTAAATCTGAACCCAAGACTTGCATCATGGCAGCGGTAGACTTCTCACCTACATGTCCTTGTTATCAAGGCTTGTATAAAATATTTACGAGAAATGAAATTAAAAACGTTTAACGTTCTCGCTTAAACGTATAAAATATTAACTCCTCGTTCAATAATTGGCTGATTCGACGTAGACTGCAAAGAGAGGAGCCGAGCACATCTTACAAAGGAATTTTATCGTCACCAATAACAGACCCCAACGAGTCCCTCCGTGAACACAGCATGGTGGTATAAGGCAACAGATCTAACGAAAATATTTAACTTTTGTTTTTATAATATATATACACTGTAGTGCCTGAATTTACCCGATGGCCCCCCATCTCACGAGTTGCCACGACGAGGTCAGGATGCCGGTGGCTTGTCAAAAGTATCCCTCCCCCCACCCCATTTTTCCTGATAAATTTGAACTGATATATTGTAATGTCTTTGTATTTAAGGCTTCGGCGGGTAAGTTGTTCCATGGGTTAATAAGTTAATAGGTGTAAAAGCATCTCATAATTCCCGAATTATTTATACTGATGGCTCGCAGCTAGAAGTGCAGTTGCTGTGGCAGCGCGAGATGGCTGCTTCTATTAATGTGGCGCGCGTATCAATAACTGGTCCTCCACTCTTCAAACACAATTGGTTGCCATGATCCTTGCACTCGAGCGCGTATATGAATCCAAAGTTGACACGCTAATTGTAAGCGACTTCTTGTCATCCTTGACTGCACTCGCCTCCCCAAGGCATAACTGTGGCGTGCTCCTGTCTGACGTAAGTCACGGATACAATGAAATAATCAATGATGGAGTCAGAGTTTGTCTCCTGTGGATTCCTTCCCATATTGGGTCTCCGAATGCATGATAGAACTGATGAGTTGGTTAAAACTTTTGTTCATAAAGAGGGAATTGATTACCATCTTGGACTGCCTTTGAGCAGCGTGAGGGCAGCAATATTCCGGGAATATCAACAAAATCTCGTAGACTTGAGGCAAAGTGAAATTCACACCAGTTACGCCATCTATCATCATTCTATTATGCAGAAAGAACCGCACGTCTATGGGTCATCCAATAAGGTTAGCAGACTTCTAGATCTTCTAAGTCACTGCTAGGCTTAGGCTCGGCTACAAGTACCTCTGGGAGTTTGTAACATCAGCTGATGTGGACTTTACTAAATGTAAACTCTGTCAGCAGAACTATTCGCATACTTTACGTCATTATATAATGGAATATGAAAAAAAACCGCGGAATTCAGATATAACACCATTAATAGTGTCCAAGAAATGTGTAAGTACTTCATTCATAATGATGTGCTGCCAGGAATATTAGCCAAGTATCCAAAATTTGCTTATTGTAGGTGCAGCCTGCACATGACTAAAGCTGCCGCCCAGTTGGGTGGGTGTGGAGCACATGACTAAAGCTGCCGCCCAGTTGGGTGGGTGTGGAGCACATGACTAAAGCTGCCGCCCAGTTGGGTGGGTGTGGAGCACATGACTGTAAAGCTGCCGCCCAGTTGGGTGGGTGTGGAGCACATGACTGTAAAGCTGCCGCCCAGTTGGGTGGGTGTGGAGCACATGACTGTAAAGCTGCCGCCCAGTTGGGTGGGTGTGGAGCACATGACTGTAAAGCTGCCGCCCAGTTGGGTGGGTGTGGAGCACATGACTGTAAAGCTGCCGCCCAGTTGGGTGAGTGTGGAGCACATGACTGTAAAGCTGCCGCCCAGTTGGGTGGGTGTGGAGCACATGACTGTAAAGTTGCCGCCCAGTTGGGTGGGTGTGGAGCACATGACTGTAAAGCTGCCGCCCAGTTGGGTGGGTGTGGAGCACATGACTGTAAAGCTGCCGCCCAGTTGGGTGGGTGTGGAGCACATGACTGTAAAGCTGCCGCCCAGTTGGGTGGGTGTGGAGCACATGACTGTAAAGCTGCCGCCCAGTTGGGTGGGTGTGGAGCACATGACTGTAAAGCTGCCGCCCAGTTGGGTGGGTGTGGAGCACATGACTGTAAAGCTGACGCCCAGTTGGGTGGGTGTGGAGCACATGACTGTAAAGCTGCCGCCCAGTTGGGTGGGTGTGGAGCACATGACTGTAAAGCTGCCGCCCAGTTGGGTGGGTGTGGAGCACATGACTGTAAAGCTGCCGCCCAGTTGGGTGGGTGTGGAGCACATGACTGTAAAGCTGCCGACCAGTTAGGTGGGTGTGGAGCACATGACTGTAAAGCTGCCGCCCAGTTGGGTGGGTGTGGAGCACATGACTGTAAAGCTGCCGCCCAGTTGGGTGGGTGTGGAGCACATGACTGTAAAGCTGCCGCCCAGTTGGGTGGGTGTGGAGCACATGACTGTAAAGCTGCCGCCCAGTTGGGTGGGTGTGGAGCACATGACTGTAAAGCTGCCGCCCAGTTGGGTGGGTGTGGAGCACATGACTGTAAAGCTGCCGCCCAGTTGGGTGGGTGTGGAGCAAGACTTAACTGTGTGACTCACCATGTAAAGTGCCTTGTATAGTGACTGTTGTGAGCCTCTTGTTGAATCACTTGATATAAAAAGATTATTGATATGTATATGTATGTGTACATGGGTGTGTGATATATATATATATATATATATATATATATATATATATATATATATATATATATATATATATATATATGTCGTACCTAGTAGCCGGAACGCACTTCTCAGCCTACTATGCAAGGCTCGATTTGCCTAATAAGCCAAGTTTTCCTGAATTAATATATTTTCTCAAATTTTTTTCTTATGGAATGATAAAGCTACCCATTTCATTATGTATGAGGTTAATTTTTTATTATTGGAGTTAAAATTAACGTAGATATACGGCCGAACCTAACCAACCCTACCTAACCTAACCTAACCTATCTCTATAGGTTAGGTTAGGTTAGGTAACCAAAAAAGTTAGGTTAGGTTAGGTTAGGTAGGTTAGGTAGTCAAAAAATAATTCATGAAAACTTGGCTTATTAGGCAAATCGGGCCTTGCATAGTAGGCAGAGAAGTACGTTCTGGCTACTAGGTACGACATATATATATATATATATATATATGTATATGTGTATGTGTATGTGTATGTACTCACCTATATGTACTCACCTATATGTGCTTGCAGGATCGAGCATTGACTCTTGGATCCCGCCTTTCGAGCATCGGTTGTTTACAGCAATGACTCCTGTCCCATTTCCCTATCATACCTGGTTTTAAAATTATGAATAGTATTTGCTTCCACAACCTGTTCCTGAAGTGCATTCCATTTCCCCACTACTCTCACGCTAAAAGAAAACTTCCTTACATCTCTGTGACTCATCTGAGTTTCAAGCTTCCATCCATGTCCTCTCGTTCTGTTACTATTCCGTGTGAACATTTCGTCTATGTCCACTCTGTCAATTCCTCTGAGTATCTTATACGTTCCTATCATGTCCCCCCTCTCCCTTCTTCTTTCTAGTGTCGTAAGGCACAGTTCCCTCAGGCGCTCTTCATACCCCATCCCTCGTAGCTCTGGGACGAGTCTCGTTGCAAACCTCTGAACCTTTTCCAGTTTCATTATATGCTTCTTCAGATGGGGACTCCATGATGAGGCGGCATACTCTAAGACTGGCCTTACGTAGGCAGTGTAAAGCGCCCTAAATGCCTCCTTACTTAGGTTTCTGAATGATGTTCTAACTTTTGCCAGTGTAGAGTACGCTGCTGTCGTTATCCTATTAATATGTGCCTCAGGAGATAGATTAGGTGTTACGTCCACCCCCAGGTCTCTTTCACGCGTCGTTACAGGTAGGCTGTTCCCCTTCATTGTGTACTGTCCCTTTGGTCTCCTATCTCCTAGTCCCATTTCCATAACTTTACATTTGCTCGTGTTGAATTCTAGTAGCCATTTCTCTGACCATCTCTGCAATCTGTTCAGGTCCTCTTGGAGGATCCTGCAATCCTCATCTGTCACAACTCTTCTCATCAACTTTGCATCATCCGCAAACATCGACATGTAGGACTCTACGCCTGTAAACATGTCGTTAACATATACAAGAAATAGAATTGGTCCCAGCACCGATCCTTGTGGTACTCCACTTGTTACTGTTCGCCAGTCCGACTTCTCGCCCCTTACCGTAACTCTTTGGCTCCTTCCTGTTAGGTAGTTCCTTATCCATTCTAGGACCTTTCCCCCCACCCCCGCCTGCCTCTCGAGCTTGAACAGCAGTCTCATGTGCGGTACTGTATCAAAGGCTTTTTGGCAGTCCAGAAATATGCAGTCTGCCCAACCATCTCTGTCCTGTCTTATCCTCGTTATTTTATCATAGAATTCCAGAAGGTTTGTTAGGCACGATTTCCCTGTCCAGAACCCATGTTGATGTTTGTTCACAAACCTAATGTTCTCCAGGTGTGCAACCAGTCGTAGCCTAATTATTCTTTCCAGTATTTTACAGGGGATGCTTGTCAGTGATACAGGTCTGTAGTTAAGTGCCTCCTCCCTATCTCCTTTCTTGAAGATCGGCACGACATTTGCCTTCTTCCAGCAACTGGGCAATTCTCCTGACATAAGTGACTCATTAAAGATCATTGCCAGAGGCACGCTGAGGGCCTGTGCTGCTTCTTTTAGTATCCACGGTGATACTTTGTCTGGTCCAACTGCTTTAGTTGCATCTAGAGTTGTCAACTGTTTCATTACCTCCTCTGCTGTCACCTCTATATCTGATAGTCTTTCATCTAGGGTAACCCCTTCCAACAATGGGAGCTGCTCAGGCTCGGTAGTGAACACTCCATGGAAACTGGCATTCAGTGCCTCGCAGATTTCCTTGTCACTTTCAGTATATGCCCCCTCTGTCTTCCTTAGTCTTGTCACTTGGTCGTTCACCGACATTTTTCTTCTTATATGACTGTGTAGTAACTTAGGTTGTTTTTTCGCTTTGATTGCAATATCGTTCTCATAGTCCCTTTCCGATGTTCGTCTTATGTTAATGTAATCGTTCCTAGCTCTGTTGTATCTGCTTCTGTTGTCCTCTGTTCTTTGTCTTCTGTACTTCCTCCACTCCCGCCTGCTGGCCATTTTTGCTTCCTGACACTGTCTATTAAACCATGGGTTATTATATTCCTTCTTATTTTTTCCCTTTACCGTTGGTATAAATCTCTCTTCGGCCTCCTGGCATTTCTGTATGACTAGGTCCATCATATCTTGGACTGTTTTTCCTCTAATTTCTTCCTCCCACTGCACTTCACCCAGATAGTCCCTTATCCTCATATAGTCCCCTTTCCTGTAGTCAGCTCTCCTTTCCCAGATCTCTTGTCCCATGGTCATAATTTTGAATTCCATCATGTAGTCAAAGACTAGGACACAATGGTCACTGGCCCCTAGAGGTATTTCATGCTCTAAATTCTCGATATCTTCTACGTTCTGGGTGAAAATCAGGTCTAATAGGCTCGGTGCATCTCCTCCTCTTTCCCTTGTGTCTTCCTTCACATGTTGTGTCAGGAAATTCCTGTCTATAACATCTACTAATTTTGCTCCCCACGTTTCATCCCCTCCATGGGGATTCCTTGATTCCCAATTTATCTCTCCATGATTTAGGTCCCCCATGATCAGCAGCTTCGCTCTCATTCTGTGGGCTAGTGTTGCTGCCTTCTGCAGTTCATCTATACATGCTTTGTTGTTGTCATCATACTCCTGCCTGGGTCTTCTACTGTTTGGTGGGGGATTGTAGATTACCATGATCACAATCTTCCTCCCATCTACTGTCAGAGTTCCATGTATGAAGCTTGTGCACTCATTGGTAACTCGATTTCCCAGGTCTTCAAACTTCCATTTCCGCTTTATTAGGAGTGCTACTCCCCCTCCCTGTCTCTGTGTCCTCTCTTTTCGTATCACCTGGTACCCTTCAGGAAAGATTGCATCTGAGATCATGTCATTAATTTTAGTTTCCACAATTGCAACTATGTCAGGATCTGCTTCACTCACTCTTTCTTTTATCTCTTCTGCTTTATTAGATACCCCATCAGCATTGGTGTACCAAACCTTGAGATTCTTCATGGAAACTCTTGTACCAGAGTTCTCCCTTTCTCTGGGGGTCTGGGGGGATCTGGGGGATGTCTGGGGGGTGACTGGGGGCAGAGGGGATCTGGGGGGTGTCTGGGGGATGACTGGGGGCGGGGAGGGTCCGGGGGATGTCCGGGGGGATCCAGGGGGTGTCTGGGGGGGTCCGGGGGGTGTATGGGGGGTGAAAGAGTTCAGGAGGGGTGCTTGGGGGGCTACTGGGGGCTGGGCTTCTAGGAAGGTAGGTAGGAGGGTCTGGGGTAGGGCCTGGGTAGGTAGGTCTGGAGTAGGAAGGGCATACTGGGTCTGAAGATTAGGGAGGGCATAGAGGGGTTGGGAGATGGCGTAAGGTTGGGAGACAGATAGAGGTTGAGAGGTTGGGAGGGGGATGGATAGAGGGGGTGGGGGGACCTCCCACCTCCCTCGCAAGGGTGGGGGGTCACATGGAAGGAGAGGGGATGAGGAGGGGTGAGGGCAGGGCAGGCTTTGGGTGTTGAGGGGATGAGGTCTGGGTGGGTTCTTGGGGTTGAGGGGATGAGGTCTGGATGGGATTTGGGGGTTGAGGGGATGAGAGCTGGGTGGGTTTTGGGGGTTGAGGGGACGAGGGCTGGACGGGTTTTGGGGGTTGAGGTGATGAGGGGGTCCTTGGAATGTGGGATGAATTTGACTCCAGTGGGGTCAGAGGGGCCAAGGGATGTGCTGGGGAGATAAGCAGGGGCGGCTGATTTGGGAAAGGGGTGACCTGAGAAGCACGTGTGAGCTGGTTAGCATGGGGTGGATTAGCACTGGGGTGTGTAGCTGCGCTCAAATGGGAAGAGTCGTATTGTTGTTTGCTTGCTCTGTGGGCAATCTGTTCCTCCTTCGTCATGAATTTGTCAATAAATACGTTGTAGTAATTTTCGCTACCTCTGAGTAGGTGTTTGTGATGCAGTATGTAATCCACTGCCTCTTCGTTAGTGAACTGTACCAGGACAGGTCGTTTCCTGTTACAGTTGTATGGTCCAATGCGTCGGTGGACTTGCACCTCATTCCCTGCCATCTGGGCTCTCATGTCTCTCAAGATCCCCTGTAGTTCCAAATCCTCAATCTCCATCCTTTCCTGCCTCGATGGTGCCCTGGCTTCAAGTAATCCATGGATTATGATTGTCCTCTTTCTCAGTTCAGGGTCATGCTGGTGGCCCTCTCCCTGGCTGACCCCCACCCCTCCTACACCCGCTACTCCACCTACTACTACTACTTCCCCTTCCCCTGCCAAGCTTCCCTTATTCCTGCCAAATTCATTAGTAAGCCTAGATATTTCTCCTTGCCATTCTACCCTGCTCTTCGTGATTTCCTCTTGAATATAATCCATAAACTCTTGTTTGAGTCTTTGAACCTCGTCCTGTATCTTATTAAAGACTTCACTTTTAATCCCCTGGATTAGATCACCTATCCAAACATCCCTCTTCTCTACAAATTTCCCAATCATCTTCTCCACAAACCTATCTTCTTCCTCAATCATAATACTGTTGGACCTAGACACCCTTCCTGACCTAGTCATTGCTATAATGCAACCTTACCCACAGGGGTTCCAAGTATCTTACCGTCCTGCTAACACAATAGGTGAGTGAATCTCCAAGCGTCGTCCCCGTGGTGGTAGGAGGGTTGCTGCCGGGGTGAGGTCACGCGGTCAGAGGTCGGTGAGGTCTGCTCCACACTACACACTGCCACAATACTACAACTATTTTGAATTACGCTATTTAAACTGTTTTTCTTCACTACTTTATGGCTCTGGCCAAAACTCAAGGTTTTTTCATTCACTTGTACACACTTTTTCACTTCGAAGTTGCCTGATTACCCCTCCCACTCCACTAGTGAACCTGTATGTGTGTGTGTGTGTGTGTGTGTGTGTGTGTGTGTGTGTGTGTGTGTGTGCTTGCATTCTTGTACAGCCACTAGCACGAATAGCGTTTCACTCTAGTCTTTAATCCTAATTTTCACATACACATCACCAGGAAGCAGCTGTAACTCCCGGGTACCTATTTACTGCTAGGTGAACAGGTCTATCAGGATGGAAGACACTGCCCAATTTTCTTTTCGCCTCTGCCAGGGATCGAACCCGATCATTAGGTCTTACGAACTATCGCGCGCTGTCGACTCAGCCGCCAGGTCCCCATATCCTGTCGGGAGTCTTTGAACTGCCGCCTTCCTTGGCCTAAGACCATTAGTCACTGTGTATGATGAAATCAGTTTACCCAATCATAGTATTTAATTATACATTTTAATGGCATCTTAGAGTAATTAGCAAGGAAAGGGAACTACGTACGAATGTCAAATTTATTTATATACAAGTAAGGTACATTGGGGGTTAACAGAACACTAGAAATTCAGTTGATTTGACATTCTTGTAAAGCCACTAGCACGCATAGCGTCTCGGGCAAATCTATTAAAGAAAGCCACATCTCTATGCATATAATAACGCACAGTTTAAGCAAGCCAGTTCAAATAATGTAAGGCACATGAGGGGACTTTGAACAAGCCGCTGGCTTCTTGTCCTCATCGAGGCCACTAGTGTTACTGGCTCTCGGGTAAACTCAGGTAATAAAGACTATGATCCCATTTTTACAATAGTATATGGTGACGCTATTAAAGAAAACTCAACGTATGCGAGGCCATACTTAAAAAAACATGATTTGTCTGCTTAACACCAACATTTTACTCAATCAATCACCGTTTATTCAAAAGAATGTGTGTACAAAGAACATAAGAGTAATGTACAAGTGTAGGAATAGGAGCTACACATACTATTGCAGCCGTTTCGGGCAAAACATAAATAGACAAAAAAGCTTAAAGTTGACAAAATCACCTAGTTGGGCTTGCGGGGGTTGAGCTCTGCTCTTTCGGCCCGCCTCTCAACTGTCAATCAACTGTTACTAACTACTATTCACCCCCCCCCCCTACACCACACACACCCCAGGAAGCAGCCCGTGACGGCTGACTAACTCCCAGGTACCTATTCACTGCTAGGTAACAGGGGCATTAGGGTGAAAGAAACTGCCCATTGTTTCTCGCCGGCGCCCGGGGTCGAACCCGGGACCACAGGATCAAGCGCCCAGCGTGCTGTTCGCTCAGCCACCGGTCCCCCAAATCAGAACGATCATGGACAATAACATATGAATGAAAAAAAAAAGCTTAAAACCAAACTACATTACTTTTCAGCTGCTGTCGACAATAACTTGGTGACACAATTTAGGTAAAGTGAAATTCTTGGCATTCGCTTCTCAGGCATGAATAGATTTAATATTCTCAATAAGCAATCAGGAGTGACTATAATGGAGACCAGGGAAAATTGATACAATGTTTCCCTTGATTGTTGCTAAACATTGCTGGTGACTCTCCTTGCACGGGGCTCACACACCCGCCCAACCTCATCCTTCATAAGCATGAAGTTTGCTAAACATTGACAAATTAACCGAAATACTTAAACATTTGGTCAATCGACTTGAGAATGGTCCAGGACAGACCGAAACGTCGTCGTCCCTTCACCTTCTAGTGTGTGGTCTGGTCAACATAATTTAGCCACGTTATTGTGACTCATCGCCTGCATTTGGTCACAAAGAACCTTGGGGAGTATCTTTATACAATGTATTAGCAGATGCTATATTTTAGTCGTAATTACTTTTAACTATTATTGCAGTATATGATTAGGACAATTTAATATTTAACCTGCACGAGTGTAGCCTACGTTACCTTTCATCTACATCACCTGCCTTGAATTTCAAACAAAGCCTACTGACCTGTGTGGCAGGTATACACAAGGCCTAGACCAACACCACCACCACTAAATTATTCCTCTTAAAAAAGTCGACTGTCAAGTTTTCTTCTGGATCTGATCTATAAACCTAACCTGTTTTATAGCCAGACAAGTTTACTCTAGACCAACACACCGTGTACACTACTGTATTTGTAACATACAAGTGAGAATCGTAATAAATATAATGATAAATAAAACCCGAATGCATGATACAACTTGTATGTTAAGCCGAAGGATATGCCTTTAAGGAGAAGGATTTGATAAAGATTTGGATCGCCTAGAAACAAAAAACTTCAAAGAGCTGAAACTGTAAAATCGACGCTTGCTATTCCATTTATCATTCTTCTGTGCTGAAAGAACCACCTAAGGATAATAAAATAAGGTCTGTAGGCTTTAAGACTTGCCTACTGCTAGGCTCGGTTACAAGTACCCAAATGGGAGTTATTTTTGGGCCTCTTGAAGTTACGGTGATGTTGGTTTCATAAAACTGACGACTTCATATATGTATGTTAAGTTATATGTAACTAGCTCAACAGTGCTGCACCTAGTTTAGCAAAACGAAAATTAGGATTCAGCTTTTGTCTAATGCGAAAAATGTAAGGAACTTAGTTGACTATCACAAGCCTAGCTTTCAAAATTTTATTTTGCTCAATAGCATAGTTGCATAGACCTACTGTAGGTCTATACAAATAATCCACCACTAGTAAAAATTGTTTTGGTTATAAAACATCACAGTTTAATTTCTGAACGTATAGGCCTGTGACTAGCCTTTCCGCCACAGCCCACAGGACGAGTATAGGGTCCATAACCTAACCTGACAATGTGACCAAATTACTCGAGGTGTGAGCAACGAGAATTTTATATGAATTCACGTTTGAATCCAGAATGACACAAACCTGCGAGTTAGCTTTAAAATTGGGGTATCTCTTGGATATAAAGGAATTTGAAAGTATGCAAGAACAGATCACGTTTCGTCGAGAATTACGCAATCGTCGTCAAGAATAATGGTCTTTGTAACACAAGCTGTTCCATACGTTAATTTGTACATTAAAGCGACCTTTTTTTGGTAACTTAAAAGACACTGGGAATCGTCCAGAAGACGCCTTCCGTTGCCCAACAGGGGACCACCGCCACACACCACTAACACGTCTGCGCACAACGTCAGCTTGATGAGCACTGAAGCATCAACAGTTTCATTGTCATGCCTCGGGGAGGTCGAGCCGTGTCGGACGTGGCACCGGGGCCTGCCACCGGAGACATATTAAGTGTCAAATAGCCATATTATCCCGTCTCCTGACACAAGATTATTATACAGCGGTTATCAGGATGTGCCACATCTCCTCCCATCAACCCGACACGTGCTCGTCTCCGAGGCGGCCTTACAGACACACACACATATGTGTATATAGCAGCGTCTAGCAACTGTCTCGGGCGGCTGGCCTTCCGTGACAGGATGTCCCACGAGGAACTAAACAATATGAAAACACAACAAAGTTCACTCCAACATGTTACGAATAACTTAAGTGATATTTCAACTAATAATATATGAAGAACATAAAAACTAATGTTTGCTTTACAGTTGAATTAAAAGTGAAATTTAGAAAGTTGTTAAAACTCTCAGTGAGACTGAAACAATAGGTAAAATAAATACAAAAATTTATATGTATATATATACAGTCGAGGGCGTAAGCTGCGGGTGTGGGCACTCCTCCGAGGTCACGGTACCCCGCCCCCCCGCCCACCTGCTGCCCCCTGGCGGTGGTCACACCATCCCCACTATACCGTCTTCTCCCCCCCTCATTATACCCTCCCCTCCCCCCCCTCATTATACCCTCCCCCCACCTCACTATAGCTGATGCAATTATTGGTCTTCACACTACACCGCTTTATCAATTGTAATAATATTGGTTGTTATTTCATGCAGCAAGAGTTTAGATTTATCTCTAATATGACCCAAGTTTTTCACAGGTTAAGATGTAATACTCTCGTGTGTGTGTTGGTGTGTGGTGTATATTCACCTAGTTGTGCTTGCGGGGGCTGAGCTCTGCTCTGCCGGCCCGCCTCTCAGCTGTCAATCAACTGTTACTATTTTTTTTCTACACACACCCACACCCCCACCCAACCACCCACCCCAGGAAGCAGCCCGTAACAGCTCCCAGGTACCTATTTACTGCTAGGTAACATGAGCATCAGGGTAAAAGAAACTCTGCCCATTGTTTCTCGCCTGAGCCGGGAATCGAACCCGGGCCACAGGATTACGTGTCTAGCATAGGCCACACAGCCACCGGCGCCACTGTGTGCTCACACTACTTCATCTAGATCTCTAGACAAGCCCAACAGCCAGAGATACCTGTAGCCAAGTCTCACTCAAGCTGTGACAACGTCTGCTAGTCTGCTGATGTTGTTACTTGCCCCATAACACATGTTTTACTTGACACATTGTGATGAACAATGGACCTGCTAGTTCTAAGATCTATGAGTTTTCGTCTAATGACACTTCGAATGGAACATAAGATTTCTAATAGCAGTATTCATGCTGGAGAAGAGAGCAACCTAACCATGAGCTGGGTAGATTGACTGGGAACTGAAGCTTAACTGCTCGTCCCTCTTTACCCAGCAGTAATTATGGACCCGATTGTAAACCAATTGGCGAGTCGTGTTCCAGGGAAGCCCAAGATGAGCTGTGGGAACGAAGAGCTCCAAGACTGCCAGCAGGATACTGCTAGTCTACACCTGTACCCACCAGTGAAAATAATAATGACAGACCAACTGGAAATTCCCGGGAATTGCCGGGAGGAAGTTTCAGCTCAGAGAGTATCTTTCCCGTATTGTTTCGTTTTAAGTTTCGTTTTACGAGCAGTTAACCTGCGGCTCGGGTTAACGTCTTGCCTCCACCAGGAGCGGCCCCGGGCGCCCAGGCCCACAGGTTCACGAAAGCACTTACGCAAGCACTTACGAACGTGTACATCTTTCCTCAATCTTTGACGGCTTTAGTTACATTTATTAAACAGTTTACAAGCATAAAAACTTCCCAATCAACTGTTGTTATAGTTATAAACAGCCTCCTGGTGCCTCGGAGCTCATTAACTGTTTAATAATTGGAAACAAAGCCGCCAAAGATTGAGAAAAGATATACAGGTTCGTAAGTGTTTGCGTAAGTGCTTTCGTGAATCTGGCCACAGGCCCACATACTGGCCTGTGGCTCTGGCCCTCACGAACGACGATGCGCCTTTTTTTTAATTTACTGTTAGGTTAAAAAAACAGATTTCTGAATCCTGTTAGTAGACGGAGAGGTACATGATCTAGACACAACATACTTATGGGCATCAATCCAGCACTAGGCAGACACAATGGGTATCAACTAGGCAGACACAATGGGTATCAACTAGGCAGACACGTGGACCAAGGTATGCGGGAGTATTTCATTAGAAAATGTACACGGGTTTTAACCCAGGATGACATGACATTGTTGGAACATTATTTTTTGTTAATTTTGCCCCGAGGGGCGAGTTTATTGGGCAGCGCCACTCATCCTGTGAGTGGACACACCGTCATAGTGACAGTATTGGGCAGCGTCACTCATCCTGTGAGTAGACACACCGCCATAGTGACAGTATTGGGCAGCGCCACTCATCATGTGAGTGGACACCGCCATAGTGACAGTATTGGGCAGCGCCACTCATGTGAGTGGACATACCGCCATAGTGACAGTATTGGGCAGCGTCACTCATCCTGTGAGTGGACACACCGCCATAGTGACAGTATTGGGCAGAGCCACTCATCATGTGAGTGGACACCGCCATAGTGACAGTATTGGGCAGCGCCACTCATCCTGTGAGTGGACACACCGCCATAGTGACAGTATTGGGCAGCGCCACTCATCCTGTGAGTGGACACACCGCCATAGTGACAGTATTGGGCAGCGCCACTCATCCTGTGAGTGGACACACCGCCATAGTGACAGTATTGGGCAGCGCCACTCATCCTGTGAGTGGACACACCGCCATAGTGACAGTATTGGGCAGCGCCACTCATCCTGTGAGTGGACACACTGCCATAGCAGCATGTACAACACTCCCCAATAAGAAAAAAACCCTCTTGGTTGTTCATCCTGTCACTTGTACCCAGACACAGCTGGGACTTGCTTAACCACCATTTATCTTGCACAGTATAATCTGTATAGTATAATCATTGATCAGTGCTTTAGAGGCGCTATTTCACCCATATAAATCTTTCTGGATGTTCATTGCTTGTTCTACGTCATGTCTATTGTTCCCCATTATACAGTATATTGAAGTTGTCACAGTTGTGTTTCACTTTTTCCCTAGACACTTTTTTATTATTGTGAGGTTATTTTACAGGACTTACAACTGTACGGCAATGTGAACCTTACCCAGAGTGTGCGGGTGTAGCACTTGAGAGTAGAGGTGGAGGCCTGAGAGGCAGATGAGCAAGAGAGACAACAAAGACTTCACATAAGAGTCACAGTAGATGAAACGGGTTGCAAGAGATCGTCGAGGCAAATTCAGTCTGCAACTCCAAAAGAGAATACAATGAGAAACAGGAGGAATGGAAGTCATTTCAATAACAGACAAGGAGATCGAAAAGTTGGACTAGGAAGTTGTTGCTTGGCAGAGTACACACACACACACACACACACACACACACACACACACACACACACACACGGGGCCTGGTAGCCTGGTGGATAGCGCGCAGGACTTAATTCTGCGGCGCTGGTTCGTTTCCCGCGCCAGGCAGAAACAAATGGGCAAAGTTTCTTTCATCCTGAATGCCCCCGTTACCTAGCAGTAAATAGGTATCTGGGAGTTAGTCAGCTATTACGGGCTGCTTCCTCTGTGTGTGTGTGTGTGTGTGTGTGTGTGTGTGTGTGTGTGTGTGTGTGTGTGTGTGTGTGTGTGTGTGTGTGTGTAAAATATAATGAAGTTAATTAGTAGTTAGTAACAGTTGATTGACAGTTGAGAGGCACATTTGTACAAAGAAACAAACGTTAAACTGGCAACGGTCGGCACGCACGCGCACTCAAACTCCTCCACCAACATATCATGTTTAGCTTACAGTATCTACACGAGCTCACACCAAGCCACACAGACGCCGCTAGACCACGAACCCATGCAGCTCCACTCCACCTCGGGCCACTTCTACAGCAGTTGGATTCCCCACGGATATCAGAACTGCTTCGAATTGATGACTTATAACCATTATCATGACAAAAATAATAATATTCATTTTCTTACTTTAAATAGTCTATCTCAAACTTCCTCCTCGACTAGGGACACCAAAATAACTATAAGAGTTATCACGCATCTCAGAACACGGACTGGGTTATCTTGAGGTTATCTTGAGATTATTTCGGGGCTTTAGTGTCCCCGCGGCCCGGTCCTCGACCAGGCCTCCACCCCCAGGAAGCACCCCGTGACAGCTGACTAACATCCAGGTACCTATTTTACTGCTAGGTAACAGGGGCATAGGGTGAAAGAAACACTGCCTATTGTTTCTCGCTGGCGCCTGGGATCGAACCCGGGACCACAGGATCACAAGTCCAGCGTGCTGTCCGCTTGGCCGACCGGCTCCCCGGATCATATCTTGAACCATTACGGCGGTACCTTCTCCACCACAACCTATGGTACCGGTAACGGGGGTTCGTAATTAAACATAACTACGTTAATTTTTTACGCATACATACATACATACACACACACACACACACACATACACACACACACAAAACTTTACTTTAGTCCTAGACATGTTAAGGGCTAAAGTATACTTGCTGGTTGGTCTGTCTAAAGGAATCTAAAGTTTACAAGAAGGCAGGTCTACGTTTCAAAATAAATTAACTTTGGCTAACTAAATTAATCTGTATATTTATAGATGACGAAGTTGACTAAACCATTTATACCTCTCCTTGGATGTCGACCTGTGACGAGCAATGCATTTCAAGTAAGGTTTTGTTTAAATATATTACATTCTTAATAGTATGACGAATATCAAACTGAAGAAGTTATATGTTGCTGTCAATTAAATCAAATCATTATTACATGTAGCAAATCATAATGTAATTTTTTTTCGAACAAAAGAGCTAATGCATTCTTAACTGAAACACACTTAGTAAATTTAAAATATTAAAAATTGCTTACCTTAGATCTATCCTCTTATTAGTGGCGTCGGGAAAGTAACAGATTCTCACAATTTTTATTTTCTACTATGAACATTATGAACAAAAACACTAAAGCTCACCATAGCCCGAGCTACTTATTTTTACTCCGTGCAGCTGAATGTTGTTATAATTCCTACCTGAATTATAAGGTGTATGAAGGATAGATGAAATTGTTAATATAATAATCTCCGTTGAGGTCTGATAAAGACCGTTTGTGCCCTCTGTGATCCTTTTTGCGCTACCGCTCATAGGATGAGTATGGGGTGCACAATAAACTACCCCCTCCGGCGGCGACTGTCACAGTTCGTCCTTCCCAGCGGCAACTTTAGCGAGCGTTGACGGTGGGGTTAGAGGCCCCTGGAGGTCACGGAGAGTACAACACCCCGTCGGTGATTTTTCTAGCTCGTCTTTACTATAAATACCGTTGAGATAAGATTGTCTGTGGATGAGATAAGCCTGAGATGAGATAACACCTAGTGTCCAGCACGTGTCTCAGCCCAACACCTAGTGTCCCGGAGTCAGGTCGTCTATATGCTTTATAAATCAGATATGTTCTTGACCCATAACAGCAGCCCCGGGCAGCGGTGATGGCTCAGCCAGTCCTCCAGCGTTTTGACATACTTCACATAAGGCCAAAAATGGTCGTACTAGAAAATTGTAGCGGCTCGTGAAATTGACGTAAAATCCCGTTTTCTGTTCGTGGGTCCTCTAGCAAGAAGGCACTTTAGTTCGACAGTTTCTTGACGATAACAGTCTCCGTGGTGTAGTG
Source organism: Procambarus clarkii (assembly GCF_040958095.1). Lineage (NCBI taxonomy): Eukaryota > Metazoa > Arthropoda > Malacostraca > Decapoda > Cambaridae > Procambarus > Procambarus clarkii. Next base: position 359,067 of record NC_091240.1, read on the forward strand.
GTAAGACACTCGCCTGGCGTTCCGCGAGCGCTTTGTCATGGGTTCGTATCCTGGCCGGGGATGATTTACTGGGCGCAATTCCTTAACTGTAGCCTCTGTTTAACTCAACAGTAAAATGTGTACTTGGTTGTAACAACGATTCTTCGCGGCGGGGATCGTATTCCAGGGACCTGCCCGAAACGCTACGCGTACTAGTGGCTGTACAAGAATGTAACAACTCTTGTATATATCTCAAAATAGGAACGCTGGCGAGAAGGGACCCGGGTGCACTCAGTGGGTGATGTTCCCACATCACCCACGGGATGGGTGATGGCTTGTGTGTTACCTAGTGAGCACCCCGAGCTGGTTCTGGGATGGAATAGTTTTCACGATAAACATTTTAGTTTTGTTAAAGAATCATTGCTATTACGTCAACTGGAAATGGATTGAAAATTATAAGACTTGAGGCGAGGCTGCTTGTCCCAGCGTCCCGCGTGACTGACGTAAGATTGTTATTGTTGTTTAATATTCGCTACTTGGAACAAAAAGTTCCAAATAGCAAGGGCTATGGCGAGCCCGTAGTGAACTTCTGACGTAAATAATTAGCGGAGAACACTTCAATAATTTGGTTTATGATTAAAGCATTAGTTCTTTATCAGCATAGACATTACTGAGGACTTCACATACAGTCTGATATATTATGTCAAAATGTTTGCAGCGGGAAAAGCAGAGGTTGGCACGGGCACTCTCCACCTGGATAGGCGAACCCGCCTCAGGCTAGGCATCCTGTATTACCGGATAGTACTACAATAATCGACTAATAGCTCAGTCGATTAAGGCAGTGTCTGGGTTGCTCCCGGACGCAGGTTCGAATCCTCGTCACGGCCCTTGTGGATTTGTTATTTACCGGATAGTATTAACAACGCATCAGTGATCTCGTCTTCATTAAAATAATAATAAGAATTACCAAATTCATTAGGCCTACTGGGCGTCAGTGAGGCACACAACAACAGGATGTTGCATGCTGGTTTTTCGTGATATATGAGGAGAGCTGAGCTGTGAGGACATGAGGCTGCACATTCCCCGGGTCTCGCTACCAGTGACGTCACACATCCTCTCCTATTGTCGCTACCAGTGACGCCATACATCCAGGTGTCTCGCTATCAGTGACGTCATACATCCCTTCCGGTTGTGGTGGTAACTATGACGTCATTCATCCAGCCTGTTCGCGCCAGAGTTCTCAACGTCAGAGTCGTACTAAAGTGCCTCTCCTGCTAGAGGACCCACGAACAGAAAACGGGATATTACGTCAATTTAACAAGCCGCTACAATTTTCTAGCACGACAGTTTTTGACCTCGAGGGAAATATACGTCAAAATGTGACGCTCGGTTAGGAGGACGGGTTGACACCCCACGAGCGTTTGCGTGCCTGCGTGTGCGTGCGCGTGCGTGCGTGTGCGTGCGTGCACGTGCCTGCGTTTGCGTGCGTGCGTGCGTGCGTGCACGTGCGAGCGTTTGCGTGCCTGCGTGTGCGTGCGTGCACGCACGCCCGCGCGAGACGTGATCGGTCCCATTGTCTTGCTACACTCTTAAATCCAAACTTAAGATAATGTCAGCCTGGGCTCAATAAATCTGATACCCGACTGTCAAGATAAATGTTTCATGTCATAAAAAAAAAACAAATACAATTGTTTATGTACGTTAGTTAATGCACAGTTAAGCACGGAGGGACCGGCCTGTATATTTAGCACATTCTTGGTGAACTCCACAGCCATTCATTCTGATGGTCTGATGTAACCCAACCGTTTCTACGATCTGTAGATCTGGACTGTGTCCAGGAATAAAGTATTCTTGCTGGTAGGTCGTTAAGCTATTAATTGTGTGGCCTTGATAACCCTTAAGAGTTCTTAAGAGTTATTAAGGCTTGAAGTCCAACACCAAACCAGTGATATGCTTATCCAAGAATGTCGAGTTTCCTACGGTTCATTCTAGAGCAGTCAGAAGCTTTCTCAACCTTCAGCAAGTGTTGACACATTTTTCAGTTCCTATATATTTCTCGCATTATATACAAATATCTCGTTAAAAATCAATGTTTATCATCAAGACATTTACAGTGACATTAGTAACCTTACAGAGAGAGTAACTCGCAGTATATGTAACAAAAACTAACACCATAGACACCAGATGTCAACTGATCCGTCAAGGCAAACCTCGTCTTCCCTTCCTGTGAGAGGCTGAAGGCGTGTTTCCTTACAGGAGGAGGGAGGTGCAGTCATCGGGAGGATAAACCCTTCATGCAAACTCCACCTACTATCAAGATGAGGGAGGGGGGGGGGGGGAATTATCAGCGGAAAGTACCAAGCAATTACGACTATATAGCACTAAGAAGGGATCAGGATAATGTTTTGGGATGAGACAGGGGGAAGGAATTGTGCCCAGCCACTTAGACGGTCGGGGATTGAACGCCGACTTGCATGAAGCGAGACCGTTGCCCTACCGTCCAGCCCAAGTGGTTGGACGCCGTGTCTCGCTAATGAAACTCTTCCTTTCGGGCAAAATGTTAAAACCTTAAAGACATGAAACATTACAATATTTCGACCTAGCGACTGACAAATGGTTCCACAGCCTAATATGTAGGTTTAATGCTTTCAGTCCGTTCTCGTGAGCGTTCCAAACGTCAAGTAACTTTTGTACTAAAGTGCCGTATCCTAACCTAACAGAGGACCCACGAACAGAAAACGGAACAGTATGTCAATTTCTCGAGCCGCTACCATTTTCTAGTACGACAGTTTTTGGCCTTAGGTAAAGTACATAGTCAAAATGCGACGTGCTATTGGGAGGTAGTACAAAACGTTCACCAGACTGTGCGACACACTGGTTGCCAGGATCAGGTTGGGTTACCGTTACCTGTGGCAGGTGGCTACAGGTGACGGGTCTCCCAATCCTGAGCACACCACATGCATTCTGTCAGCAGGAACCGGGACATGATCTTGCACACTACATCATCAAATGCCCAGTAATCAGACCATTCAGACCCGTTGGCATGAGGTACCTAGAACTTTGCAATTACATTATTCACTCTCGTATTCTTGAAGATATCCTCATATTGCACCCAAAACTTGCTAGTGCAGGCTACTGAACACATGGCACTGTATGACTAACCATCCTGCGAGATGGGGACTTTTAGTATCACTACTGCCTTACTCACTCTTTTGTTGATATCCTCATAATGCACCCAGAGTCTGCCAGTGCAGACTACTTATCACATGTCTCAGTATGACTAACCATCCTGTGTGATGGGGATTTTAGTATCACGTAGATAGTTTTTTAACACACTGTACTCCCTTCATATAGTCTAGGGGTAACTGCACAAATGCAGATGTACCTAAATGTCTTAATAAAAGAAATGGCTATTAGGAGGATGGCTTGGATTGTCAGTATTAATTAAGTAGGCGCTAGGCTACCCTCTCGCCTGCTCCCGCCCTCAAGTCATGATACCCAAAGCCCGTCTGTCTCATGCATCTCCGCTCGGCTTCTACAAATACCAAAGCAAAAAAAATTCGCGTTTAGAAAGTGTACGATGAATTATGTTACTGTGTGGGTTTCTCCTGTGACCGATGTATTTGGCGAAAAACAATTTATATTGATGTTAATGATGCCGAGTTATATTCTGTGAAAACTTTGCTTGTAATTGAAGATTTTGGCGTTATTTCTCCGTGTGGCAGGCAGGCAGGCGTGACTTGCAAGTTGTGGCCTCTGTGACTAATACTGAGACGTGCTCCAGCATACACAGTGTGTTCCTCCCCCATACTCTCCAGCATACACAGTGTGTTCCTTCCCCATACTCTCCAGCATACACAGTGTGTTCCTTCCCCATACTCTCCAGCATACACAGTGTGTTCCTCCCCCATACTCTCCAGCATACACAGTGTGTTCCTTCCCCATACTCTCCAGCATACACAGTGTGTTCCTTCCCCATACTCTCCAGCATACACAGTGTGTTCCTCCCCCATACTCTCCAGCATACACAGTGTGTTCCTCCCCCATACTCTCCAGCATACAGTGTGTACCTCCCCCATACTCTCCAGCATACACAGTGTGTTCCTTCCCCATACTCTCCAGCATACACAGTGTGTTCCTCCCCCATACTCTCCAGCATACACAGTGTGTTCCTCCCCCATACTCTCCAGCATACAGTGTGTACCTCCCCCATACTCTCCAGCATACACAGTGTGTTCCTCCCCCATACTCTCCAGCATACACAGTGTGTTCCTTCCCCATACTCTCCAGCATACACAGTGTGTTCCTCCCCCATACTCTCCAGCATACACAGTGTGTTCCTCCCCCATACTCTCCAGCATACACAGTGTGTTCCTCCCCCATACTCTCCAGCATACGCTGTGTGTTCCTCCCCCATACTCTCCAACATACACTGTGTGTTCCTCCCCCATACTCTCCAACATACGCTGTGTGTTCCTCCCCCATACTCTCCAGCATACACAGTGTGTTCCTCCCCCATACTCTCCAGCATACGCTGTGTGTTCCTCCCCCATACTCTCCAGCATACACAGTGTGTTCCTTCCCCATACTCTCCAGCATACACAGTGTGTTCCTCTCCCATACTCTCCAGCATACACAGTGTGTTCCTCCCCCATACTCTCCAGCATACACAGTGTGTTCCTCCCCCATACTCTCCAGCATACACAGTGTGTTCCTCCCCCATACTCTCCAGCATACACAGTGTGTTCCTCCCCCATACTCTCCAGCATACACAGTGTGTTCCTCCCCCATACTCTCCAGCATACACAGTGTGTTCCTCCCCCATACTCTCCAGCATACGCTGTGTGTTCCTCCCCATACTCTCCAACATACACTGTGTGTTCCTCCCCCATACTCTCCAACATACACAGTGTGTTCCTCCCCCATACTCTCCAGCATACGCTGTGTGTTCCTCCCCCATACTCTCCAACATACACTGTGTGTTCCTCCCCCATACTCTCCAACATACACAGTGTGTATGTTACCACATTCCCAGTGTCCAGAGTGAAGAAGTTCCCCGGGCAAGTTACCGTGTTCATGCCTAGCTGGCAGGACCTTTTTGGGGTCCATGTAAAGCTGATGCGAGCCTAACTAGCCTAGCATGCCCTGAGGTGAATTGGTTAAGGTAATCTAATAATGTTGCTCTAATATCAACCAACTGGTTAGGTATACCCGGTCCTAATACTTTGTTAAACCACCAGTGACCTACGGGAGGTCATCAGTCATGTCTGACTAGAGTTATATGACGGGACACGCAGTTGCCAAGCACCACAAAGGCAACAGCTTATAATTATCATTACCTATATCCTCTACACACGCTCCCAATGGTCGGAATTTCTAATAATTTTTCCTCAAAAAATCGTCAATAAAAGTAGGACCAGACACAGATCTAAACTAAAAATATTCTGAAAATTTAATCAAGGAAGCTAATGATGTTTCCTGCGTCAAGTATTATACACTATTGTAAATAATATTACAAACTACCCCATTATATGTTTAACTAGATAATGGTAGAGAAAATAGGCTACATTGTCCATTAGAAGAAAATTTATTTCATGATACTTGCTCGGCTACAAGTACCTCTGGGAGTTTGTAACCTCTGCTGATGTAGACGTGACCAAATGTAAACTCTGTCAGCAGACAACTATTCGCATGCTTTGCGTCATTATATAATGGAATGTGAAAAATCGCAGAATTCAGAGATAACACCATCAATAGTGTCCAAGAAATGTGTAAGTACTTCATTCATAATGATGTTACTGACGGGAATATTAGCCAAGTATCCAAAATTTGCTTACTGTAGGTGCAGCCTGCACATGACTGTAAAGCTGCCGCCCAGTTGGGTGGGTGTGGAGCACATGACTGTAAAGCTGCCGCCCAGTTGGGTGGGTGTGGAGCACATGACTGTAAAGCTGCCGCCCAGTTGGGTGGGTGTGGAGCACATGACTAAAGCTGCCGCCCAGTTGGGTGGGTGTGGAGCACATGACTGTAAAGCTGCCGCCCAGTTGGGTGGGTGTGGAGCATATGACTGTAAAGCTGCCGCCCAGTTGGGTGAGTGTGGAGCACATGACTGTAAAGCTGCCGCCCAGTTGGGTGAGTGTGGAGCACATGACTGTAAAGCTGCCGCCCAGTTGGGTGAGTGTGGAGCACATGACTGTAAAGCTGCCGCCCAGTTGGGTGAGTGTGGAGCACATGACTGTAAAGCTGCCGCCCAGTTGGGTGAGTGTGGAGCACATGACTGTAAAGCTGCCGCCCAGTTGGGTGAGTGTGGAGCACATGACTGTAAAGCTGCCGCCCAGTTGGGTGAGTGTGGAGCACATGACTGTAAAGCTGCCGCCCAGTTGGGTGAGTGTGGAGCACATGACTGTAAAGCTGCCGCCCAGTTGGGTGAGTGTGGAGCACATGACTGTAAAGCTGCCGCCCAGTTGGGTGAGTGTGGAGCACATGACTGTAAAGCTGCCGCCCAGTTGGGTGAGTGTGGAGCACATGACTGTAAAGCTGCCGCCCAGTTGGGTGAGTGTGGAGCACATGACTGTAAAGCTGCCGCCCAGTTGGGTGAGTGTGCAGCACATGACTGTAAAGCTGCCGCCCAGTTGGGTGAGTGTGGAGCACATGACTGTAAAGCTGCCGCCCAGTTGGGTGGGTGTGGAGCTAGACTAGTAACTGTGTGACTCACTATAGATGTAAAAGTGACTGTTGTTAGCCTCTTGTTGAATCACTTGTGATATATAAAGATTATCAATATGCATATATATTTGTGTAAATGATTTACAAATGATCCACATATGTATGTACGTGTATATACAACATTAACAATTGTGTAACTAGCTTCAAAAGACTGTCACTTGCTTAGCTAAACGAACTCTGGGATTCAGTTCCTGGACCCCATTATATGCCTCAAACCCTTTCCCCCCACCGCCCACGTGATGGGTATGGGGTGCATAATAAAGAAATGATGGTCCCGATATTACATCAACGACTTAACTGAGGAACTGCAACCATGCAACGATATTTGTGGAGGTCCTGGAGGAAGTAAACTGATTAAACGAATGAGGGGAGACAACTGATGGAGGCAGAAACAAAGTAAATATAATAGTCGACAACAGGAAGCCTGAGACCCGAGGCAGACAACAAAAGTGTTCATCAGTGGAACACACCAAGCTGACCAATGCTTGTGTAATATTTAGGAACTTTGTCAACGAAGTCTATAGCTTGGTGCACTGTGTTAGGCTTGCACTAGAATGTTCATCCCCAGTGTGGAGTCCACACCTACAAATATAAAAACAACGGCGTGGAGAAGCGTGTTGCAAGCCTGGTCCCTGAACAGTCTTGGTTTAGGTAGAGGGAGCGTGACCTTACTGTGACGGCAACAATGTGAGCCTTGGCGGGATAAAGGCCACACTATACAACAAGATACATGAAACACACACGAATCACACTAAGATACATGCAGATAATGAAGCATCTTTCAGTGTAACGACTACGAGGAATGAACGGTAGTTGCGACTGATTAATCTTCATCAATCAAACCACCCAAGAGGTGGTGGCATGGGCATGAATAGCCCGTAAAGTTGATACTTGTTTCAGACTTAATTTCAAGAGCAGGTATGTCGATGGTTTGAAGCCGCTGAAATAAGCGAAAGGCAGCCGAAAGGCGAGGCCCAAGAGCTGACGCAAGCAAGCGGGCCTGTTAAATGTTTTTGCTTCGGGTAATAGACCAAATTATTTAACTTTATTTAATATATTACCACAAGCACGCTAATATAATTTAATACAATAGTTAATTGTATTACCACTTCTTTTATTTGAGATGTTTGTTATAAACGAAGGAACAAGGAGCGAGAGAGAGGTGGTGGTGGTGAGGGAGAAAGTCAGTCAGGTGGTGGTCCTTGAGCAAGCATGCTGGAGATCCCATGTTGACAAACACTGGGTCAGTTTCTCGACGTGATGGTGCCCCTGACATGGTCCTCGCGCCCTCTGTTGCTTCCGAAGAGTTATGTTCTTCCCACTCTGAGTTCCCACCACTTGTCATGGTCCCGTGAGGGGCGCATGTGCCCTGACTTACCTTGGTGGGCTCTGGTGTTGGGCGGAGTTGGTGTTAGGGGGATGTTGGGGCAAGGAGCTACCATAAGAGAAACTGGTGTCCGTATTAACAAGTCTAGTTTGGTGTCGGACTTGTGGCGTATCAACCGCGGGACCATTATTAATGCCACCACAATAGTATAACACCAAATAATTTAGTCTTGAACATAGCCCATGACTAACACACTCAGTATACATACATACACTGAGGCGGTGTAAGCAGCAGGGGGGAGTGAGGATATTAAAGTCATATATGGTTTAGGGCGGCAGGAGCATGTGGCTTGTGCATTCAGATGCTTTACCACTGAACAAGACTGAGACCCGTGTTGTAAGAAGTGCCTGGACGGGTGTGCTGGGTCAGCAGGCAGTCAATAAGTAATGCTGCAACACCTGTTGTAATGGGATAATGGCCAAGTAACTATGGGGAGACACTAATTCACACACGCACGCCATGTCAAAACATTATGCCTCCTCAGCAAAGCCGGCAGAGATTGCTGCCTAAAAATCAGTTTTAGAGCATAAGGTTATTGCTTAAACCAGACGAACAGCCTCATTTTTTGTTGATGGTGTGCAGACTGTACCAACACATTGTCTTGCTTCTACCCTGACGAGGTCGCTGGCGTGGGCAGTGAGGAACCCCAGACAACCCCCGCCCTCTCACCTCCCATCCTAACTTCTCAATCATTATACATAAATTAATTAAATTAAAAAATATATATATATTATACAACCTATATGCCCATTCTGCGAGTAGTGGTGCATAAAAGTTTACAGATGCACATGACGGGTTCGGAAACTAAACCCCAATATAGTGTAAGCTCACAATACCAAGCTAATCCTCTTACTTTTATACTCTATTTTATACTTTAATTTTTTTTAACATCTTTGACAACATTAATTAAAAGTTTTGCCTAATCTGAGTAATTCCCACAGTAAGATGTTCTTGATGTCTGATAATTTGACCAATGATAACTGGGAGAAAAGTAGTGGTCGGGGACACCATGGACTCGTCCACTGAAACACTGCAGTAGCCTGACGAACACGCCCGCCACCAGTACATAGCACCCAGCTCGTCCTCCAAACAAAGACCCAAAAGTGATTCCATCCACCCGCCAAACCCCAGCTGTTTAAGAATGAAAAACGGTTTAAACACGACTCAACTGATGAAGTTCTAACACTTCCGGAACAAGTGCTTCACTGACGAATTTTGTTTGAACCACAACGCTATAAATGCTTCACCCACGTACTATAAATACAAATAATCGCCAACAGAACCTAAACACCTAACCTATATATGCATAATATGCTAACATATTATACAATAATTTATATGAGAAAATTCGCGTTTTGAATGAGCAACATGTAAGAATTTATGAATGCGTCTGTGGAGTCGACCTCTGGTTGTAATGGACACGAGTCGAGGACGGGTTGACGCAACCCACGACGACTGAATCTTTGCTGCAAGAGTCTGGGTCACGAGGAGGAGGAGGAGGAGGAGGAGGAGGAGGTCATATATACAAGTTTTCCTCCAGCAGTGAAGCTAATGTTTGTGTACTCGCCTAGATGTGCCTGCAGGGTCGAGCTAGGCTACTAGCTCTGCCTTCCCAATGTTCTTAGATCACGCTTGCATCATTTTACATTTAAAATTTGAATCGAATTTGCTTCAACGGCTCCTGCATCTAGCCTATTCCATTTATTGACAGCTCTAACACTGAAAACGTTCTTCCTGTTTATATGACTCATTTGCAGTTTTATGACCCCTCGGTTCAGCTGCTCCAAACTTTGAACAATGCTGTTTTGTCTACTTTGTCAATTTCCCGTAGAATCTTTTATGTTGTTATCATGTCCCCCATCTCTCTTTTCCTCCTGTGTGTAAGGTCCAGTTCTCTCAGTCTTTCTTCACAGCTCAATCCCTTCACACCTGGAACGAGTCTCTTTGCATATCTTTGGACCTTTTCTAGTTTCTCTTTGTCTTTTTTCAGGTAAGGGCTCCATACTGGGGCTGCATATTCAAGAGTGGGTCTCACATTTGCTGCATATAGGGCCCGGAAAGCTCCAGAGTTGCTAAACGATACACGGATGTTGTAAAATATGCTATACACAGCTGTTACACTTTGCAGCTTCCGGGACGTAGCTGCTCTCATAGCTGCTGCTTCCAAAGCAGTCACAGCACCTGGGCTCTATTGTAACATTTCTACAAATGAGGGTCTCGTGCACACGCACGCGCGCGCGCGCGTGTGTGTGTGTGTGTGTGTGTGTGTGTGTGTGTGTGTGTGTGTGTGTGTGTGTGTGTGTGTGTGTGTGTGTGTGGGAGGGGGGGGGGGTGGAGTGGATGGTGGAGGGGGTGTATAGTAGAGGTGCAGGAAGGTGCAGGAAGGTGCAGGAAGGTGCAGGAAGGTACAGGAGGTGCAGGGGTACAGGGGTACAGGGGGTACAGGGGGTACAGGGGGTACAGGGGGGCAGAGGGGCCCCAAGAATCCTTCAACCTCACCACCATGATTCACTTACCTTGGGCTGGTGACCGCAGCCTCTCTCGCCACATTTATTAACACTCTCCACCCACCTGCGGCCAGCAGCACTTCCTCGTGTTCCTCTCAGTCTCACTCCTCCCACACACCTCCCTCACCCCCCCATCACCCCCCCCGCACCCCCACACTCAGTACCCTCGGCTCGACCCCTTCTCACTGTTTTCCTCCTCTCTCATGATGATTACTCGAACAAAACTGCAATTTCTTCAGTTTAGGCAACTAAGCCGTAGGCCAAATCCAACGACTGAAGCAGAACTAGGCGTTTGGCCATGTTTCGTTACGCCTGATGCCCCTGTTCACCTTACTGCAAATAGATACCCGGGAGTTAGAAGACTGTTGTAGTTTGCACCCTGAGGAAGTTCTGTTGTTGCTTTACTATTTTTTCTGTTTTAAAGATATTTTATCTATTCCGCCTTGTGGTGTAGGTTGCCCGCCTCAATACCTTGTTGACGCCCGCCATAAGGCTTTTTAATACTGTCACGACGGCACGGCCTGTGTACGGCAGAGGCACGGCCTGTGTGCGGCAGAGGCACGGCCTGTGTGCGGCAGAGGCACGGCCTGTGTGCGGCAGAGGCACGGCCTGTGTGCGGCAGAGGCACGGCCTGTGTGCGGCAGAGGCACGGCCTGTGTGCGGCAGAGGCACGGCCTGTGTACGGCAGAGGCACGGCCTGTGTGCGGCAGAGGCACGGCCTGTGTGCGGCAGAGGCACGGCCTGTGTGCGGCAGAGGCACGGCCTGTGTGCGGCAGAGGCACGGCCTGTGTGCGGCAGAGGCACGGCCTGTGTGCGGCAGAGGCACGGCCTGTGTGCGGCAGAGGCACGGCCTGTGTGCGGCAGAGGCACGGCCTGTGTGCGGCAGAGGCACGGCCTGTGTGCGGCAGAGGCACGGCCTGTGTGCGGCAGAGGCACGGCCTGTGTGCGGCAGAGGCACGGCCTGTGTACGGCAGAGGCACGGCGTGCAGAGTTCAATACAACCCCTAAAATATGTTCTATCTGTTAAGCACTATTGCCCGCTTTAGCACTGTATTACTTTTTCCTGCACATAATTTGCTACTTCAGTTAACTTTGAACAGACTTGTTATGGCAGTTTACGAAATTATTAATCGTGACACGATGACCCCAAACACACACCTGACGCTGGACATGGTTGGCGGGGAAGGAAACCTACCCTAGGATAGACAAATAGATAGATTGACAAGTTAGATAGGAAAGATCCGTATCTAACTTTTCTAACTGTACATACATTAGCCAGTCCGTGCAAAGTCGTACCTTCCTACATATTCAGTCAGTCCGAGTGTATCTTGGGCCCTCTAAGGTTTATCACGTGTACAACATATTTAACACTAGGAGGAACTTTCCATTTTAAGTTTATTGTTATGAAGGATGCACTCGTGTGTCGTCTCACTTCTCACCGAAGACCCGCGGGCCGATCTTAACATGGAGAGCCAATGTGCAGGGATTAATGTTCCCTACACTAAGTTTCCACTGCGTTAGCATTTACTATTGAGAGGGGAGACTGCCTCATAGTAACGCTGAGTAGTAATGTTTGTAATATATACATTTTTTGTGCAGGGTGTGCAGTATGAGGCGGTGTTGATTAGCTTGTTGCTGCTACGCAACCCCTCTCCCCTGGCTCGTGCGGGAGAGCAATGTTGTTCTTGACAAGTCAATCACAGATATGAGAGAAGGAACGTGAAGTGGCTTCAGCGCCCTGAGCGCCCTCAATGATTGACGAAGATTAAGCCACCCAAGAGGTGGCACGGGCATGAATAGCCCGTAAGTGGTGGCCCTTTCGAGCCATTACCAGTATCAAAAGATGATACTGGAGATCTGTGGAGGCGCAACTGCACCCTGCGTGACGGGAGATGTCTCCCGGACCAAGTGTGGCGCTGAGCACCCTCAATGTTATATGTTATGTTATATCCTCTATGTTAAGTGCTCTGCTATGGTGATCCACATTTAAAGGTGCCAGATATTAACAAAATGTTTTATTTACTACCTTGAAAAACAAACAAACGTGTTTTAATTTTTTGTAAAGTGAAAGATTAATTTGTATTATAAGTGATATTTTTGTTAATGGGGAGATGGGGGGGGGGGGGGGGGGTGGAAGGGGTAAGAATCTATTTATACACTCCCCGGAAAAAAATACATTGAAGGACAAAGATCGTTTCTGCTTAATTTCTGCACTGCACCTCTCCAGGAGGTTATTAATATGTGTACTAAAGGTGCAAGATTTATTCAGAATAAACGAGTCTACGACTGTACGTTACTTATTACTTCTTGAACACTTTCACAAGTCATTGTTGACAATATATGCTGGTTGAAAGTAATCACACATTTTACATTTCTAAAATATATATAGTGTGTGTGTGTGTGTGTTTGTAATATAGTTTATTTTAATTTAATTTGTATTTTGAAGACCAAGTAGCCGATTGTAAAAGTGTTTAAAATAAATTCTTAACTGGTGCGTATGAGTGACTGCGCAATTATTCATCACGATAATATTCATTTTTCTGGTTAACATTTTAGATTTGTAATTGTCCAAGTCTAAACAGATGTTTGACATATTTACCTACTTAATAAAACATACTGCTGTAGTGGTTGTGCCGCCACCAGAGGCCAGATTCACAAAGCAGTTACGCAAGCACTTACGAACCTGTATATCTTTTATCAATCTTTGGCGGCTTTGTTTACAATTATTAAACAGTTAATGAGCTAAGCACCAGGAGGCTGTTTATAACAATAACAACAGTTGATTGGCAGATTTTCATGCTTGTAAACTGTTTAATAAATGTAACCAAAGGCGTCAAAGATTGAGGAAAGATGTACACTTTCGTAAGTACTTGCGTAACTGCTTCGTGACTGGCCCCCAGGTCGCCACACACTGCTGTAGTGGTTGTGCCGCCACCAGGTCGACTCTCAGGCGAGAGTGAACCCGCGCCGACCCGGGTTCATGCTCACCTGTCCGGAGTCTGGCTACCGGATGCCTTTCCTTCACTGGCCGCCTCCTTTAATAACTTATCCAGTTTCAGCAGCTGCCATTACCCAAAACCCAAATACTTAACTTACTTAAACTTTACTTACTTAAACTTTAAATGTTGCAACAAAAGTGTCAAGAGGCCCCAGGAGATGTTCAATTAATTCCTCTAGTGACTTGGGCATCGTTCAGGTGAAACACCAGAGACTCAGTACTTAGAACAACAGTAAATAAACTGCTCAAAAGACACCAAGCTTGAAAGACTAAAAATAGGTAATGAAAAAAAATAGTCGTCAGAATAGTACTTACACTTCAAAAGTACACTTGACGCCAGGTATGTGCGGCATTACCTCAAGATCTAGCGGGTTTCCATTAATTCCGAGCAGGTGTGTGAGACACTCCGCTGTTATACAACACTAAACTAATACAGCACATTATACAACCCGAGGTGTAGGTGTATCACATATGCAGTTTAGCAAGACCTCTAGTGAGTGATAACAAAAGCACGCAATAAATTGCTTCATATGATCAAGGCACAAAAGCAGCTCCTGGAGAAGCAACGCTCCGATAATGTTGACCAAACACCACACTAGAAAGTGTATAGGGACGACAACGTTTCGGTCCGTCCTGGACCATTCTCAAGTCGACTTGTCTGAAGATGGAAGTAGTATTCACCTAGTTGTGCTTGCGGGGATATTGAGCTCTGCTCTTTCGGCCCGCCTCTCAACTGTCAATCAACTGTTTCTACTACTACTATTTTTTCCCCACACCACACACACACACATACCCCAGGAAGCAGCCCGTGACAACTGACTAACACCCAGGATACCTATTTACTGCTAGGTAACAGGGGCATAGGGTGAAAGAAGCTGCCCATGGTTTCTCGACGGCACCCGGCAATCACAGGATCACGTGTTCAGCGTGCTGTTCGCTCGGCCACCGGCTCTAGAGTGTGAGCGAGCGCGTGTGCTCTCTAGAGCACACATATATGTAGTAGGACATAAGAGGAAAAATTTATTGGTTAGAAAGCCGGGGTTCAAGAGCTAAATAGCTCGAGTCTGCAGACAGAAGCAGCTAAAAACAAATAAACTAGTAAATACACCCACCCACCACCGTCCCAGAGCCTCGAACGCCGCACAATTATAATTATAACTGGGGTTGTGAATGTGGTCTGATCGAGGATAAATACCTAACCAAGTGGTGAACAGTTTTCTGAACAACTGGAGTATAACAACGACAGTTAACAGTGATCATGTTATAGTGTGTTACCTGTAGTCAGCAACAGTGGGGACGGCTGGGCGGAGACCGTCGTGCTCCCGCTGCGCTCGACAAAAAAATCTGGCTTAATGTCAAGAGCTAGAGGGTCACGGCCCCTGCCCGCCACACACAGAGAAGTGCCCTTGTTACACTTAAGAGTGTCATCACACGGAAATACTTCCCAGCGACTAACTGAAGTGTTATAGTTTAAAATATGTCTGATATCAAAATCAATCAAAATCAATTAGACAGTAATTAACCTTGTTGCTAGCTTCCATGTATTCTATTATCCCTAAACATATTTAGAGATTAACGTAAATTAAAGCTTTTTAAACAATTAGAGGTAAACTTCTTAATTAACTACAGGAACACACTTACCATTTGTTTATTAATGTGGAAGAAAAACCAGGTTGTATTAGAAAGTAGAGATCGAGAGGAAACTGTTTGACGTGATCAACTAATGCTATCCCATTGACCTCTCAAATCCTAAACAAGGCCTCCCTCAACATGGCATTGATTGATGAAGATTAAGCCACCCAAAAGGTGGCACGGGCATGAATAGCCCGTAAGTGGTTGCCCTTTGGAGTCATTACCAGTATCATTAGCTGATACAGGAGATCTGTGGAGGTGCGACTGCACCCTGCGGAGAGGTCGTGACCTCTGTCAACATGGGGAACACCCGCCACATATATAAACCTCTCCCAACCCATGACAACCTTCGGGAGACATCTCCCGTCACGTAGGGCTGCAGGTCGCACCTCCACAGATCTCCAGTATCAGCTCTTGATACTGGTAATAGGCTTCAAAGGGCCACCACTTACGGGCTATTCATACCCGTGCCACCTTTTGGGTGGCTTAATCTTCATCAATCATCATCATGGCCACCTTTGTTACAGAAATGTTAACGTTGCTGGCCTCATATTAGTAGCCCTCCAGATTGTAATGATTGCGAGTAGGATAGCATCGAAGACATTGGAAGCGTAAAGCAAATCAGTCCCGTCCAAAAGTTTGATTGACCAGACCACCATGAGGCCTGGTCAGAGATTGGCATCGGGGACCTTGTTCTTCTGAATCACCTCAACGTAAGGTACATAAATTTAACCGCTTCCACTGAAATATAAACCAGGGTTTCACACAATGCCCCCATACGCTCTAGCTTGTAGTCGGGGAATTCTACCTGCTACTATTCGCTTCTCTGATTAGGCTTCAGTGGAAGTCTCAGGAACACTATAAGATTCAGTTGAATGCCAGATTGCAATGTTTTTACCATGTTGTGGTGTTGACCACTTGCCTGGGAGTACGCAGTACATAGGATAGTATCCTCATGTTTCCTACTTATTTTCTCATTAGTATATCACATTAATGTGATTTCTTTGTGCATAAATTGATTGACAACAAGCAAATGTAATTAACATAATTTGAGTAGAGAAGTGATTCATTAGGGGAAGAGTTACGTCATTATTCAACCCATCCTCCTGTTTAGATAGTGCCTATTGTGACTAGCGTCAATAGTCACGAATTCGTACGTACTTAGCTTTTAGACAGTAATATACTGACTAGTAAGGAATTCTTTTAAAATAAATGAAGCTAAAAAGCAAACTTAAATATTCCTAGGCCTAGTATAGCATACATATGTACTATATTAGGCCTTGGAAGGTTAGGTTAGCTTAGGCTATCAAAGCAACACAAGTAACAAGTAGTTTTCCGGTTTATCCAACTCAATAGTTCACATTTCTACTTTCTAATTACGTCGGTATATATACTATGGTCCTCATCGTTACTATAAGTACTGCCAAAACAGGAGGATGGATTGAAATGTTTACATTCACCCTTCTTAGTTGCAAGTTTTCAGATTCATCTGTAATGTCAGGCTCTGGTATTCTTACATGACTTGGCCCCCAGTTAGTAGGTATTCGGCGACCTTGGCATTTGAGTGTTTGTATTAACAGAGTAACATTTGTGTTGAGATGAAAGTTGTCGGGCAAGTTTTCTTGTTGCAAATCAATGTGATAGGTTAAGATTAATTGTTAACATGCTTGCACTTGGCCGCTAAGGAAATTTAGCAGCATCAAGAATATGGGACTGGACTTGCCCCTTGCCAGAGATTTAAACCTCAGTGGAGCAGTGGATTTCATGCTGGCTTCACTTGGCTATTTGTACACTTGAGTCTATCTTTTAATCTTAGGTTAACGCATTTCAGAACCAAGTAATTTAGGAAAGTGCTCTCAAGTGATTGATACATATTGCCTTTGGTTCTGTTAGGATTTAGCCTTATAGGTGTGAAGGATAGATGAAATTGTTCATGTAATAATCTAAGATGAGGTCTGATAAAGACCTTTTGTGCCCTCTGTAATGCTTTTGCGCTACCGCTCACAGGATGGGTATGGGGTGCATAATAAACTAGCTGCCTTCGGCGGCAACAATCAACAAAATCAGGTGTTAGTAAAAAATGAAGTGTTGCCACTTGTAGTTCAGCAAAATACCAAGCCAAAGTGGTTAGTGGCATTGTTGGTATAATTAAGAAGTTGAGTTGTTGGCCATTCAAGCCTGAAGACAGTAACTGGGACTTTGTTTAGCACAATATTGCCTAATCAATATTTTCCCAGTGTTTTACATAATTTTTGTTTATAAAATGTACTGCAAATTTTGACAGGCAGAATTGTTTCCTTTCAACAAAACCTTTACACAGGCAGTTATTTGTTAATTGTTAATCAGTAGTAACCTGGAATTGGAGCCTGGTCTGAGGGGTGGATATTGCTTTAGTGTCTACAAGTTCATATTGTTTTTTTATGCTACAAAAATAAAAACAAAGCAAATAGTTTCACTAAATAATTTAGTAATATGCAGGCTGCTGTTTTTATATGTTGCAAATTTAAACTAAGCTTAACCCATCAGATTATAATTAACTCGTTTTTCCATCTCTTAATACAAGTTGTGCTGTTTTCAGAAAGAATTACCCTTGGAAATGAATTTACAATATAACAAGGCACGATCAGTAGCTCAAGCGAATACAAATGTGCAGAAGGGGGGAGGGGTGGGGGGAGGGGGGGAGTAGGTTATTGTGAGTGACCACAGCGACGTCTTGAGCAGCGTAGCCAGTGACCTTCATAATACCACACGGCGAAACTCCCCACACCCACACACCCCCACCCACACACCCCCACGGAGCCCGTACCTTGTCAAGCACAAGACGAAGCTGGAAAAAGTTCGGACGTATGCTACTAGGCTAGTCCCAGAACTAAGAGGCATGAGTTACGAGGAAAGGCTGCGTGAAATGTACTTGGCGACACTGAAAGATAGAAGAGTAAGGGGAGACATGATCACTACCTACAAAATTCTCAGAGGAACTGACAGGGTAGATAAGGATAAACTGTTTAGCACGGGTGATATGCGAACAAGGAGACACAGGTGGAGACTGAGTACCCAAGTGAGCCACAGAGACGTTAGAAAAAAACTTTTTCAGTGTCAGAGTAATAAACAAGTGGAATGCATTAGGCAGTAATGTGGTGGAGGCTGACTCCATACACAGTTTCAAATGTAGATATGATAGAACCCAGTAGGCTAAGGAACCTGTACACCAGTTGATTGACAGTTGAGAGGCGGGACCAAAGAGCCAGAGCTCAACCCCCGCAAGCACAACTAGGCGAGTACAACTAGGCTAGTACACACACACACGCCATGGGAACTGTAGCAGCAGCCTGTGGTTCACCACGAAGGACAGCGGTGTTCCCACCAGCGGGTCAACATGGGACAGGAGTAAATACTGACCAGATAAGGACCTTCTCACCCTCATCTCCTGCTGCCAGTATTTGTGACGACTGCACACTGTACAGCGGTTCAAGGTCACGTGCTGGTAAATGTTCAGCTCATTCATTTAAGTTACAACTTTGGGTTGGGATTGCACCAAACATTCTCGTTGTTATATATGACTTTCAGCGCAGTTATTGAGGTACGATGCACCAAAATTAGATGTAATTATATGATTATTAACAGATTATTATTATACAGATAATTATAATTATTAGATATTTATAATGCCATTTATCAATGTATACAGTTTAATTTTAAACAATATTCATTACTATTGTATAGTGTACTTGCTAGTTGGCCAAGAAGCTATTATGGTGGCCTAATACCCATCCAGAGGTTGACAGTACAAGTCCAACACGAAAAATTAATTATCTCATTTTCCCCGCAAGTTGCGACGGACACACTAAGTCCTGCATGAATTAATTAAATACCCGTCTTCTGTTAATGACGCGATTTACACACATGTTATGTTACAAGTTTACTAAAACCTGTTTCTGGAGTCGAGTCACTAGCATTCCTAATTGGGCTTCATAAAAACATGTCACTGGCGTATTTGGAAGCGTATAAATATATATGAAGTTCACTTTTTTTGTATAATGACGGTCTTGCGCACTTCATGGTAGTTAGCAAATATATTTCATAGGCTAGTCAAACCGGAACGTCTTGGGGAAATTGCACGTTACGTTGCACCCAATTAAAGCTATTAAACACTAAGACGTTTTCAACAAAGGCGGATGTGAGGACCACAATGAAACACTACTCATCAGCATCACTTGTTGTGGGACCGACTTATTATTATGCGAGTCGCACACTAGACTCAACGCAGGCGGCATAATGATTTTGTATAATTGGTGTATTATATCCATGCCCATCCTTGTATGAAGTGGCAGAAATGTTACAGAATCTCATAACAGGTTCAGGAACTAGATCCCAATGTCCTTTAAATTCAACACTATTCATCTTTGTTCAACTAGTTAGGATTTTTAAATCTGTATCATGCATCCCTAATCCCCATACCAACTCTCTCAGAACATGAATTAATTATGAACATCTGAGAAAATGAAAAAGTGGGGAAACTACCATTTTAGATTTCATGAGAGTCGAGGAAAAAAACTACTGCAAACCTTTAACATTCTTTGGAGACGGACACTAGATACTGGTGTTATCCCCTGACACTATAAACAGCAGGGATAGCACCACTTCATAAAGAAGGGAATAAGTCAGAGGCAAAAAATTACAGATCGATAGCACTAACATCACACATAATAAAAATCTTTTAAAAAGAGTGCTAAGAAGATCACAAAATACATGGAATCACAGGATCTCTATAACCCTGGTCAACACGGGTTCAGAACAGGACGTTCTTGCCTGTCACAATTGCTGGACCACTATGACATGACCTTAGATGCTGTTACGTACTCCTAGCAGAATACGTATATAAATTTAAAATAAATTTTATTTTATTTTATCATTGCATGTATATGTACACACATTGTGTTTTTGGGTAAATTGTCGTGTGGTTTGGCAGCGTCAGTGGACAGGAGCGCGGTTGCCTTTGCACACGTATATTACCTGTTTGATTCGGGAAAGCTGGACCTGTTCAGTTTGAGAGTTCCAGATGTCACTTTTATTTAGTTAGGAATTGTTCATATACTATAATTAAACAGGTGGCATTATACTTATATATTTTGTAAGCAACTATTATATGTAACTTGCATTCTTGTGTGTTTTGAGAACAAGTGGTTGTTCAATTAGTTTAAAATATTAAAAAGTCCTTAGTTTCCATCCCTCATCCTGGGATGAGGCAGACGGGAGGTGAGAATGTGGGTGGCGACAGAGCGAGAGTTCAGTAGCTGAACGGGAACCAGGGAGATAACATCTTGGAGTTAAGTTACATTTTTGTTCTGTCATAGCCATACATATAATATTTTAATTTAATGTCTGGAAGTTACAGTGATATTTTTAATGTGATATATTGTGACCATATAATCATCTGTTTGCTATTGAGATTTATTTAATATAATTTTATATAATATTGTTGTATCTATTCTTCAGTCCTAATGAAGATTTTATTATTGTGCTCATTACTTATTAAGGGGTTATACTGGTGATTCGCTATTGAGAACAGCAGTTGTGTCGTATCCCTAGACGTAATTAAAGTTTGGCTGCTGTAGAGTCACGAGCCGTAACGTACGATAGGTAACAAAGAGTTATGGGGGCCTGTGCCGGGAAATATTGTTCTCACTTTAACTTAACTATGCTAATCTAACCTTGCCTTCCTAGGTACCAGTGTGTCAAGTGTCTCTGTGTGTTTCTTAAGAACTATTCCATGTGCCAAGCAAGCCTTCCTGTGTGTCAAGTAACAACGTTTCACGATTTTGAGGTAAGTCATCCTATATATTTTGTTTGTGCAGTGAGGCCAAGCGAATTTTCAGTGTGGTGACAATTTTACAGTGAAGTGTAGTGCAGTGCCATTGTTTTAATTATTTTTGTGAATCAAGTGCCAAGTGTTAGTAACGATGGAGGAGAAAGTTGCAGCGTTGTTGGTGTTACGTACCCTTATAAGATACGTAAGTAAATATATTAATATGTACATTTATAATTGTATGTAAATTACAAGCATGTATATTGTTATACTTATATGTTCTATGCAAATGCACATTCATGTTACAGTGTTGGCGTTAGGCCCAACGTATCGTGGGAATGATTGTTTATTTCTTTGTGTGATCAGTTTTCCCACGGGAACTAATGATTTATATGTGATCATAAGTGGGTAACAGAGGTGAATAATAATTGAGTGAACTGTATCTGGCAAATTGTCGTGGGATCGTCCGTTGCTGGGTGTGCATGCCATTATTCCCTTCTGTATGCATATTTTAATTACTATGTAAAGAAACACGTACTTTAGTTTTGTATATCAATATGTACTAATTATTCATTAAGTTAGTTTAAGATTACTCTTGTCACAATGTATTGCTCCATTGTTGAAATAATAAATATTGTAGCTTTGGCAATTTATTCGCGGGGCAAGGCAATCTGTTTTTTGACTCGCGTTTTGTTGTTCAGTAGCTGGACGGGAACCAGGGAGATAACATCTTGGAGTTAAGTCATTCATTTTGTTCTGTCATAGCCATACCTATTATTATTTTAATTTAATGTCTGGAAGTTACAGTGATATTTTTAATGTGATATATTGTGACCATATAATCATCTGTTTGCTTTTGAGATTTATTTAATATAATTTTATATAATATTATTGTCTTTATTCTTCAGTCCTAATGAAGATTCTATTTTTGTGCTCATTACTTATTAAGGGGTTATACTGGTGATTCGCTATTGAGAACAGCAGTTGTGTCGTATCCCTAGACGTAATTAAAGTTTGGCTGCTGTAGAGTCACGAGCCGTAACGTACGATAGGTAACAGTTGGCTCAACCAGACTTTGAAGGGATTCAGAACCTTAAAAAGACTGAGTTAATACAAATGGCAAATCAGTTGGATTTGACCGCCAGCAATAGAATGGTTAAAGCCCAAATATTGAAAGTCATTGTGACGCATTTTGTTGAGAATGGGGAGTTAGAGGAAGAAATTCTAGAGGAGTTAAGAGAGGAGTCGAGTGATCAGATGACGTTAAAGCGTCTTGAGTTAGAAGCGCAAATAGCCAATGCTAAGCTTGAAGCTCAAAGGGAACAGAAAATATTAGAAGCTGAAGCTCAGCAAAGGGAGCTTGAGACTAGGCGTTTAGAAATTGCGGCACAGTTGCAAATAGAAGCCACAAAGAAGCAACAATTAGAGATTCAACAACAAATGGCTGACACTAACTTCAGGCTTGAAGCACAGCGTATGGCAGCTGGGCATGGAAATACTAGTAATGTTTCAACAAATAGTGATAATAATCCCATCAGGATGAATAAGTATATAGAGTTGCCCAAGTTCAATGAGGAGGATCCTGAGGTTTTCTTTGCACATTTTTATAAAATTGCCATCAGTATGAACTGGCCAAGGGATCAGTGGGTAGCCATTATGCAGTCTCAATTTAAGGGGCGTAGTCAGGAGGTTTTCACAACCCTACCTGACGCTCATAGTTTTGATTATGATTTTGTAAAGAAAAGCATCCTCAATGCGTACCAGTTAAATCCAGAGGCACACAGGCAAAAGTTCAGAAACCTAAGGAGGATAAAGGATCAGACAATAGCAGATTTTACTCGTCAGAAGACGAATTTTTGCAACAGATGGTTAAAGTCACTTGCAGTCACTGATTTTGATGCTCTAAAGAATCTTCTTATAATGGAAGAAGTATTGTCATGTCTTCCAGACCAGTTGTCTACTTTTATGGCAGAACAAAAGAATGTAACAGATATTGATGAGCTGTCAAAGCTCGCGGATGAGCATGAGTTGTTGACTAAGGCCCCGTTTACGGCCACTTCACCTAAGTCTAGTCGTAGAGTAAATTATAATGCTCACCGAACTCCTTATCAGAATCCATCCAGTCCTAGTACTCCAGTTACTCCCATGAGCTCTTCTCTTACAAAACCTAACCCTGCTACTTCATTGTCAGGAATGTCAAATAATAATAAGGTTATTTCTAAACCTACAGTTGGTTCTACCAGTGTGTCCACTGTAAGGTCCTGTTCCCATTGTAAGAGAAAAGGCCATGGAATTCATTCATGTTTTATATTGCACCCTGAGTTACGACCAACTGGTCTCATTTATTGCAGAGGTGTGCAAAATAAACTTACTAATAAACATGTAACTGTAAACCCCAATTGGGTGAAACAGTATTCACCATATATGTCTTCAGGTGAAGTTTTGTGTATTAATGGAAAGTGGAAGCCAGTGGTTATTCTTCGTGATACAGGTGCTTCCCAAACCATAATTTCATCCAGTATTCTTTCTGATGTTGAAAAGAGAGAGACAGGAAAGTTTGTTGTTCTTCAGAGTGTTGCAGGATGTAAAACTGTACCTCTAATAGACATTAATTTCAGATCCACCATTACACCACGTTTATGCACTGTGGGTGTTAGTACACAGTTGCCCATCCCAGGTGTGGATGTTATATTGGGTAATGATGTGGCCATAAATCATGTTGTGGGTGAGATTGATCCCCGTTTGTGTAAACAGCCAGTTGCAGACCATGTTTATTCTGCCTGTGCTGAAGTTAGTTCTATGAATGAACCTGTTGTAGAAGATGGTTTTGTCCCTTCTACCTGTGCTGATGTCAGTACTACTATAAATCCAGTTGTCAGTTCTGATGTTGTTACTCAAGCATTTGTTCCAGTAACCAGTACCCCTTCAGTGGAGAAGTGGGATGTGGTTGTTCCAGATTCCTGTGTGGCCGATTTAGTTGTTGAGAGTAAGCCTGATACTATGACTCTGCTTTATTCCAATAAATTGGGAAAGGATGTCCATGTACCATTGTCTTGCCCGCTCACTACGAACGTTGTGC
Source organism: Procambarus clarkii (assembly GCF_040958095.1). Lineage (NCBI taxonomy): Eukaryota > Metazoa > Arthropoda > Malacostraca > Decapoda > Cambaridae > Procambarus > Procambarus clarkii. The sequence continues at coordinate 383,181 of NC_091240.1, forward strand.
CAGGAGTTGAGAGAAACTTAAAAGCCACGACTCTGTATTCCAGCCAAGTGAATGGTTTAGGACAAGATGTCGGGTTGGCAGAAGTATTCCCGCTCACTCCAAGTTTAGAATCAGTTGTCGAGAGTAAGTCCGTTGTAGAGGCCCCGCCTCACCCTAGTCAAGGTGATATAATAGGGGAGGAGGTCAAACTACCTGTTACTTGCCCGCTCGCTTCAGATTCCCTTAATTTATGTGCTTTGAGTAGAACTGACCCTAAGATTTCAGAGAGAAGCAAGGAGACAGTCTGTACTGTAGATCCAGTTTTGGAGAGTGTGGGAAAGCAGCCAGAGGATCAGCTTCTGTTGAGTAGATGGAGACCCATTGAGCCTCCCTCTTCAGTTGTCTGTGAGGATGTGACCCAGCTTGGTAGTGATATTATTGATTGTGAGCAGACAGTACTCCAAGCAGCTCCAGAAGTCATGGGAGGAAATTTTGGTAAAATCATTAAGAGTGGTAAAGTAGCATTTGGATCTAAGTTGAGGAGTTGTGATTCTTATTCTATGTGGAGGAAGTATTTCTCATTGTGTACATTGAGTCAGAGTGTGTGTAGGATGTTGAAATCTACTTTTATTCTGCAGGAGCCATTTTCTTGTGAAGTAATGGACTGTGGGACATCTTTGTCAAGCCTTGTGGTTGAGCAGAGAGAGTTTACTCAAGTAGGTTGTGCACCCAGCAGTTCTGAGGAAGTGGTGAGTTATGCTAGAGCAGTGTCTCTATATTCGGATCCAGTTAATTTTGATGCACGAGTGATAAAAGTGTATGTTCCACTTAAGTGTGGTGTTGACTTTCAGAGTCATATTGGAGTTGATTTTCAGAATCATATTGTGGGTGAAGGATTAAATCATACTGGGGAGCAGATGTTTGAGGCTCCAGGTGTGCAATTCAAGTTGGGGGATAAGGTTATCCTACCTAGAGTTAATCATTGTGAAGGGTTTCAGATTGTCCTTGGGCGTTTTCCAGGTAATCTGCTGTTCATCTTCAAGATGTTAAGACCCTTAAACCTCTTGGATGATTGGTTGTCATCAGACGTAAATCACTTGGGAAGTGATGGTGAGGATTGTAACGTTTTCGGCATGTTTTATTTAGTCTCTTGGAAGACTAGACGGTTGATGAATGTGTGTGTTGTGTTCAAGTTCACCATCAGAGGGTGTGAACTTGTCTTGAGAGTTATGATTGAGATATGGTGCCTAGGCATATGCCTGTTTTCTTTCACTGATCGTTATGACAGAGTTATGAGGCAATTGATTTCTGTGTTCCTTATGGATCATCTGAGTCAGTTCGATCAGGTAGTCTTTGCACTTATCTTGGGTTGTATTTCTTGGTTGGAAGGTCAAAGGTTTGCTAAGTCGGTGTCTTGTGTTTCGGAAGGTTCTATGAATGGGAAAATCTTATGCATAATTGTGAGGTTTAATGCTAATTTCTCTAATTTTAGTATCCATTGGGCGAGAGTATGTGTTCCACAGAGGATCAAGAGTGATGAAGAGCAGATGTCTGTGTCAGAGCATACCCAGGAGAAGTCCCCAATCTACTCAACATCCAGTCAGCTTCAATTAAGCAGTTCAGCTCCAGAAAAAGGGAGTAATGGAAAATTGAGGCTGTCTTGGAAAAATTCACCATGTGGAAAAGGAATCACATGGAAAAATGAAACTGATCTTGGAGAAATAGTAGAAACATATGAAAAGCAAAATTGCCATGATAACTGTGTGAAAGCAGCTACCTTTATTGACAATTCTATTCATGCTACTAATGATAATGTAGATATAGAGTGTGAAATATGCTCTGAAACAAAGTGAAATAAATGAGATAGTACCTTGGAGAGATAAATTTGCATACTCCAGTGACACATATGTAGAACATAGTCATAAGACTGAAATTTCTGAGTTTCCTGTAAGACTATATTTGGAGTGTTTTCATTTTTGTCCAGAGATGTGTTCTTATTACTTATACATGTTTGGTGTAATCAATACCATAAATCTCAAGTGTCATACATTTTACTTTGAAAAAATGCCATTGATCTTCAATCTATTGCATTTTTTTTCTTGGAGGTGGAAGTGTTACGTACTCCTAGCAGAATACGTATATAAATTTAAAATAAATTTTATTTTATTTTATCATTGCATGTATATGTACACACATTGTGTTTTTGGGTAAATTGTCGTGTGGTTTGGCAGCGTCAGTGGACAGGAGCGCGGTTGCCTTTGCACACGTATATTACCTGTTTGATTCGGGAAAGCTGGACCTGTTCAGTTTGAGAGTTCCAGATGTCACTTTTATTTAGTTAGGAATTGTTCATATACTATAATTAAACAGGTGGCATTATACTTATATATTTTGTAAGCAACTATTATATGTAACTTGCATTCTTGTGTGTTTTGAGAACAAGTGGTTGTTCAATTAGTTTAAAATATTAAAAAGTCCTTAGTTTCCATCCCTCATCCTGGGATGAGGCAGACGGGAGGTGAGAATGTGGGTGGCGACAGAGCGAGAGTTCAGTAGCTGAACGGGAACCAGGGAGATAACATCTTGGAGTTAAGTTACATTTTTGTTCTGTCATAGCCATACATATAATATTTTAATTTAATGTCTGGAAGTTACAGTGATATTTTTAATGTGATATATTGTGACCATATAATCATCTGTTTGCTATTGAGATTTATTTAATATAATTTTATATAATATTGTTGTATCTATTCTTCAGTCCTAATGAAGATTTTATTATTGTGCTCATTACTTATTAAGGGGTTATACTGGTGATTCGCTATTGAGAACAGCAGTTGTGTCGTATCCCTAGACGTAATTAAAGTTTGGCTGCTGTAGAGTCACGAGCCGTAACGTACGATAGGTAACAGATGCCATGGAAGACATGTCAAACGCCGATGTAATATACACAGATTTCACAAAAGCCTTCGACGGATGACCATGGTGTTATTTCGCACAAAATGCGTTAAAAAAGGAATTACCTAAAAAGGAAGATGGATCAACAATTTCCTAATTAACAGAACCCAATGTGTAATAGTGAACAAAGTAAAATCCGGACCATCAACCGCGAGGAGCTCAGTCCCCCCAGGGTACTGTGCTTGCTCCAGTACTCTCTCATTCTAACATTGGACATGGTCAGGGGCACAAACTATAGTACAGACGACACTAGGATTTTTATGAGTAGACAACAGAGGACACATCACACCTCCAATCTGGATGTAAATTTAGTCTTTCAGTGGCCACATCATAATAATATGGTATTTAATGAAGATAAGTTTCAGCTCGTGTACTATGGACAAAATAAAAATATAAAAACGGAAACCACGTTCAAAACGCAGTCAAATAATACCATAGAACGAAAAGGCAATGTAAATGATTTGGGTGTACTCATGTCGGAAGACCTTACACCTTTAAAAAGCACAATGAAGTAGCCGTCACAACTTCAAGAAAAATGACAGGTTGAATAACAAGAACCTTTCACATTAGAGATGCTATACCGATGATACTTTTCAAGACATTAGTGCTCTCTAGAGTAGAATACTGTTGCATAATGACAGCCCCTTTCAAAGCTGGAGAAATTGCTGACCTGGAGAGCGTGCAGAGCGCATTTGCTGCAGGAATCCACTCAAACATTTAAACTATTGGGACGGACTAAAATGCCTAAATCTGTATTCTCTTGAACGCAGGCGGGGAGAGAAGGGAACTATGAGAACGCGCCAAGTCATTACGACTATATAGCGCAGGCTGGAGACAATAGTTTACACGTGGAAAATATTAGAGGGGCTGGTCCCAAACCTGCACACACAAGTAAATAGCATCACACGAGACCAGAAGGCATGGCAGGATGTACAGAATACGCCCGTTGAAAAGAAGAGGAGCAATAAGTGCTCGGAGAGAACTCTCAACATCAGAGGACCAAGACTGTTCAGTCACGCTTCCACTACACTTAAGGTATAACTTAACACTTAAGGTATAACTGGCCGACCCCTCACAGTGAGAGAGAACTCGATAAACGCCTTCAAATGATACCTGACCAACCAGTATTTCATACGTCAGGCTCCGAGCAGCCACGACCAACAGCCTGGTCTCCAGACCATCAACCAGGTGGCCTGGTCAAAGACCCGGCCGCGGGGACCTTGACCCCGGAATCAACACTAGGTAAGGCCCCGATCAGCCCTGCACCCTACCATTCACCCAGAACAGACAGACATTTCATTTGATAGATGAAGATTAGGAAATTTTTTATAAATATTAAATTATTATAAAAAAAAGCACCAAGCTTCTTGACTAATAAAGATTGTTATATTTTTACATAATAATATATGGCGTGTAATAATACATCAGCGTTTGTTTACTTTTCTTCTTCTTGAAGAAGCTTTCACACACAACCTGTCGTTTTAATGGTACACCACCGCCCACAAGATGGGTATGGGGTGCACAATAAAAGAAATTTGAATTGATGGTATGTGCAGTTTGCAAGTCCACTATGGGCTCAGCATAACCCTTTCCGCTAGGAAGTTATTGTTGCAAATAGCTGAATCTTAAACCCACTGTCTACGGGCTCACCATAGCCAGTGTTACTTGGAACTTTTTGTTCTAGGTAGCGAATCTTTAACAACAACAACAACCCAAAGTACAGTTAGCATGAACTATTTATCCTCCCGATGACTGCACGAGTACAAATGTTGAAAGACGCATTAATGTTGGGAATGACGAGGTTTCAAGTGTTTGTTGCGACGTGTTGTAGATAAGAGGAGCGGCGACTAAACAGGCGTGCAGACTGCCTATCACGTGCCTCTGTATGATTAACCATCCTGTGTGATGGGGATTTTTTTTAGCATCATGTAGTCTAGGTAGCTGCACTAATGCAGATGTACCTCATGTATTAATAAAAAAAATAAATGGCCGCACTGTAGGACACACTGTGGGGCGGGATGTTGCTTTTATGGCGACAGCTGATCCTTGGTGCTGCGGCCAGGCAGTTGTTTTGTGTGTTTGGCTGCTGGCGGCGCCAGGTATAAATGTGACCCAATTTGTTGGTCGACTAGAGATATTTGGCCAGTGATTTGAGGATTTGATATTTTTATTTAACGAGAGGTCACCTAATATATGCTCGACGGTAAAAGGTATTTAACTGCGATAAAGTTTACTTTTGCTCGGATTTACATCGTCTGGCAGTTAAACTCTCAGCAAAACAGCCAAGTCTAAGCCATGTAGCAGTAATCCATTTGAGTCTGCTGATTTTTGCCGAATAATTGTATTACATGCGACTCTTCTTGCATGGTAGTATAGTGATATATGGAATATAGCGTATATTTCGCTTTCAAATTTATAAAGCCTTTCCGAATTTGAACAAAAGGCTTTTGGGTCTTTATATCACCTATGCAAGATCATATCTTCAATATGCAGCCCCGGCATGAAACCCCCAACAGAAAAAAACGCCTAATAAATTTAGATAGGGTTCAAAGATATGCAACAACACTTTCCTAAACCGAGGTGCCTGAACTATGAGTTGAGACCGGGAACCGAAGCCCGACCATGTTACGTACCCCTATAAGATACGTAAGTAAATAAATTAATATGTACATTTATAATTGTGTATAAATTACAAGCATGTATATTGATATACTTATATGTTCTATGCAAACGTATTTCATGTTACAGTGTTGGCGTTAGGCCCAACGTATCGTGGGAATGATTGTTTTATTTCTTTGTGTGCTCAGTTTTCCCACGGGCACTAATGCTTTATATGTGATCATATGTGGGTAACAGAGGTGAAATATAATTGAGTGAACTGTATCTGGCAAATTGTCGTGGGATCGTCCGTTGCTGGGTGTGCATGCCATTATTCCCTTCTGTATGCATATTTTAATTACTATGTAAAGAAATAATTACCTTAATTTTTGTATATCAATATGTATTAATTATTCACTAAGTTAGTTTAAGATTACTCTTGTCACAATGTATTGCTCCATTGTTGAAATAATAAATATTGTAACTTTGGCAAATTGTTCGCGGGGCAAGGCAATGTGTTTTGACTCCCGGGTTATGTTATTCAGTAGCTGATCCGGAACCAGAGAGATAACATCTTGGGGAGTTAAGTTATACATTTTTGTTCTGTCATAGCCATACATATAATAATTTTAATTTAATGTCTGGAAGATACAGTGATATTTTTAATGTGATATATTGTGACCAAATAATCATCTGTTTGCTATTGAGATTTATTTAATATATATCTATATAAGATTTTGTATCTATTCTTCAGTCCTATAGGAAGATTTTATTTGTGCTCATTACTTATCAAGGGGTTATACTGGTGATTCGCTATTGAGAACAGCAGATGTCTCGTATCCCTAGACGTAATTAAAGCTTGGCTGCTGTAGGGTCACGAGCCGTAACGTACGATAGGTAACAAAGAGTTATGGGGGCCTGTCCGGGATATATTGTTCCCACTTTAACTTAACTATGCTAATCTAACCTTGCCTTCCTAGGTACCAGTGTGTCAAGTGTCTGTGTGTTTCTTAAGAACTATTCCATGTGCCAAGCAAGCCTTCCTGTGTGTCAAGTAACAACGTTTCACGATTTTGAGGTAAGTCATCCTATATATTTTGTTTGTGCAGTGAGGCCAAGCGAATTTTCAGTGTGGTGACAATTTTACAGTGAAGTGTAGTGCAGTGCCATTGTTTAATTATTGTTGTGAATCAAGTGCCAAGTGTTAGTAACGATGGAGGAGAAAGTTGCAGCGTTGGTGGCTCACCCAGACTTTGAAGGGATTCAGAACCTTAAAAAGACTGAGTTAATACAAATGGCAAATCAGTTGGATTTGACCGCCAACAATAGAATGGTTAAAGCCCAAATATTGAAAGTCATTGTGACGCATTTTGTTGAGAATGGGGATTTAGAGGAAGAAATTCTAGAGGAGTTAAGAGAGGAGTCGAGTGATCAGATGACGTTAAAGCGTCTTGAGTTAGAAGCGCAAATAGCCAATGCTAAGCTTGAAGCTCAAAAGGAACAGAAAATATTAGAGGCTGAAGCTCAGCAAAGGGAGCTTGAGACTAGGCGTTTAGAAATTGCGGTACAGTTGCAAATAGAAGCCACAAAGAAGCAACAAGCCGAGGAACAAACTAGGCAATTAGAGATTCAACAACAAATGGCTGACACTAACTTCAGGCTTGAATCACAGCGTATGGCAGCTGGGCATGGAAATACTAGTAATGTTTCAATAAATAGTGATAATAATCCCATCAGGATGAATAAGTATATAGAGTTGCCCAAGTTCAATGAGGAGGATCCTGAGGTTTTCTTTGCACATTTTTATAAAATTGCCATCAGTATGAACTGGCCAAGGGATCAGTGGGTAGCCATTATGCAGTCTCAATTTAAGGGGCGTAGTCAGGAGGTTTTTACATCCCTACCTGACGCTCATAGTTTTGATTATGAATTTGTAAAGAAAAGCATCCTAAATGCGTACCAGTTAAATCCAGAGGCACACAGGCAAAAGTTCAGAAACCTAAGGAGGATAAGGGATCAGACAATAGCAGATTTTACTCGTCAGAAGACGAATTTTTGCAACAGATGGTTAAAGTCACTTGCAGTCACTGACTTTGAAGCTCTAAAGAATCTTCTTATAATGGAAGAAGTATTGTCATGTCTCCCAGACCAGTTGTCTACTTTTATGGCAGAACAAAAGAATGTAACAGACATTTATGAGCTGTCAAAGCTCGCGGATGAGCATGAGTTGTTGACTAAGGCCCCGTTTACGGCCACTTCACCTAAGTCTAGTCGTAGAGTAAATTTTAATGCTCACCGAACTCCTTATCAGTATAAGTCTCCTCCTGGTGCGACAGTTACTCCCGTGAACTCTTCTCTTACTAACCCTAAGATGGTTACTCCATTGCCAGGATCATCTAAGCCTAGTAATGCTAATTCTAAACCGGCAGTTGGTTCTACCAGTGTGTCCACTGTCAAGCATTGTACCCATTGTAAGAGAAGGGGACATGTGATTTCTTCATGTTTTAGTTTGCATCCTGAACTACGGCCAACTGGTCTTATTATGAGTAAAGGATTGCAACCTATTAATTCTTCATGTATTACAGTCAGTCCCAATTGGATGGCTGAATTTAAACCCTATATTTCCACAGGTACCTTATTATGTAATAATGGTAGACATAAGACTGTTCAATTACTCCGTGATACTGGAGCTTCACAGTCTCTTATTACCCAGAATGTACTTGCTGATGTCGACACCCGAGATCTGGGTGAAGTTGTGCTTCTCCAAGGTATTGCCGGTAGTGTGCAACCAGTGTCCTTATTGCAAGTTAACCTTGACTCTAACTATACTTCAGGATGGTGTAATGTTGGTGTAAGTAAACAACTGCCCATTCCTGGGGTAGACATTATTCTAGGTAATGATTTTGGCAACCAAATGGTTGTAGGGCCCAAGTGTCCCATCATGTTAACTAAACCCCATAATGTATTAGCTCAACCAGAAGCAGATGATGATATTATTTACCCTGCTTGTGTTGTAACTAGATCAATGGGACAAACAGGTGAGAGTAATCCTGTCTTCACTGAGGTTGCTGTTCCCAAGACCAGGACCCCTTCAGTAAAGGAGTGGGAGGTGGATCTTGAGGATTCCTTTATGACTCGACTGGATGATGAGAGTGAGGCCGTAGTAGAAGCCCCGCCGAACCTAAATCACAAGGAAAGTGAAGGTGAGGAGGCTGAACTATCTGTACCTTGCCCGCTTGTCTCCAGTGCGCCAGTTGTCGAGAGTGAGGCCGAAGTAGCTATGACTCCATTTTATTCTGATCAATCGGGAAAAAGAGATCAAGCTACTAGGTTCTTGCCCGCTCGCTGCTGAGTCTGAGTCATTGCCCTTAAGTGTTGTACAGACTACTGATCCTAGTTTAAGTAAGTGTATTTCTGAGGCTCCTGATAATGTTGATGCATTGGAGGAAGGGACGGGTTTCTTCTTCAAGGATCGACTTCTGATGAGAAGGTGGAGACCCAAGGGAACTCCCTCTTCAGATGATTGTGAGATTAGAACCCAACTCGTTGTCCCCAATGATTATCGTAGGCAGGTCCTGCAGGCTGCACATGATGACCCCATGGGAGGTCATCAAGGTATCACGAATATGTACCATAAGATAAGTAAATATTTTTTCTGGCCAAAGTTAAAGAAAGACGTGGTCAGATATTGTCATAACTGTATACCCTGTCAAATTGTTGGTAAACCAAATCAATCTGTACCTAGAGCACCATTGCAACCTATTGTAGTTCCTGATGAACCATTTACT
>NC_091240.1:400000-517500 GCF_040958095.1 Procambarus clarkii
GCAGAAAATATGATTTTAAGTCAACGGAAGCCTAATAATAGTTATATAATGAACAGCAAATCTACACCGCGAACACCGGCAAGAGCTGCACAATGAACAGCATGAGCCACACCATGCATGACAGCATGGAAATCTGAGAGCAAATCTAATTTCAAACAACCTCGAAATGGATAATCAGAATGAAGTGAAAACTCGATATACTACAGTGGCATTTGCAATAGTCTTTATGACGTGATACAATACGTCTGAGAACACTACAACCTCAGCCTGCCCTCAGGGGCCAGGTCACCCTGGAGGTAATCACTTCAAAAGCAACACGTAATAAGTGCTATTATCTACTCCCTATATATGATTAGGTTAAGGTTTCATTTCGTTTGATGACGTTAATACGGTGATAATACAAAAATGTGTAACATGAAAATTCGAAAACTAATTGAGTTTCCCCTAGAATTTAATTTACATAAAACCAAATTCCTGGGAATGTTTCAAAGAAAACCAGTTCAGCATTTATTTTTTATATTTTAAATCTACGATATAAGACAAATTTATTGTTAGAAAATTATTCTCGGTTTAGGACAAAGGTTCACTTGTTAGTTTAGAAGTAGACTATTATTGGAACCGTAATATGCTTTCAGACCATCACAAATACCTAGATAACTATTCAGGTGGCGTGAGAATGGGTTTGGTGTCTCGTGATAATCATTTTACCGTGAGGACGGGCTCACAGGGGAGACACTGGTGGATGGCGACTTCAACCCATAGTTCAGCGGTTATCACAAGTTCTCCCTTCCCTTTGGGGAAAGAAAATTGGACCTCATTACTTATGTAGGCAGTACTATACCTTCACAGATTGCTGATGATCTCCACAAGGAGGGTGAGTATGAATCACTTGGGGAGGGGGGGGGGCGCTCTACACTTCTTATCTTGAGATGATTTCGGGGCTTTAGTGTCCCCGCGGCCCGGTCCTCGACCAGGCCTACACCCCTAGGAAGCAGCCCGTGACAGCTGACTAACACCCAGGTACCTATTTTACTGCTAGGTAACAGGGGCTTAGGGTGAAAGAAACTATGCCCATTGTTTCTCGCCGGCGCCTGGGATCGAACCCAGGACCACAGGATCATAAGTCCAGCGTGCTGTCCGCTCGGCCGACCGGCTCCCGACCTGCCTCACTTAAACAAATACGCATTACACAATCAGTATGTGACACTGAATAAACTTTACCTTAACTCATTATCTAAATCTGCTAATGAGGCAGTTACCCAGTTGGTCGGGGACCTTAATACCAAGTTTCACACAACTTGATGCTAACTGGAATCAATTTTATGTCAATGTAAGTAAACTCACTATGTTAGCGTAAGTGAAAATGTCAGTCCTGAGTGATGGACAATTAACTCGCTCCAGAAGTGGGAGATTAGATTATGCACTCCTGCTGGATGTTCAGGATAGGGATGCCCGCACACACATTGCAGGCAGTGTGTGAAGTGACCGCTGCTTACCTCCGCAGACATGAACAAGATTGAGATATAAAAGAAAGAGATTCACGCAAAGCTGATACTTTATAAACATGATGAGTTACTTATTTACCGAATACCAAATCTATTATAAATTTGTTGCCCTCAATAGTTAAATTGTTAACTGTCTCAAAGTCCCACGTCGTATGAATGCGCGAGGAAACTTTCAAAGAAAACCAAACAGTATGAAACTAATTATATAAATATATAAAGTTGCTCAATAAAGATGCACGACATATGACTTCAGAGTATAGAAGGCATTCCGTTGAAAACTACTTCACTAGTTTCACTGGATGACAATGTTGTATACGACAAGAGTGGGTACAAATACAGAGACCTGCAGGGAGGAGTGCCCGGCCAGCTGCACACAAAGACCCCGAGGGTAAGGCTGAGGAACTAATACGGGCTGACTAATACACAAGTAGAGTGATGCAGCAGCAGCAGCATCCTCCTCCCTCCATGTAGAAATAAGCAGGGAACATCACTTGCAGAATAATGACAAACATTAGGCTAACACGAGCACAATCTAGTGACGACGAGCAAGGACAACCAATCTCACCAAGTGTCAGGTCGTCAGACATTATTATTCCATGATCCCTTACACGTTCCTTCCCTACTGTGAGGAGATCTGATTGTGTCCTGTACTCTCCACTTCGTTTAAGCCTTTAGTTTCCCATACCTAAGAGGTGTCAAAGGGAGAGTCGAGAAACGGACTGCAGAGTATCTTGTAGGAATGAAAGCCAAGGTCTGCTTCGACGGGTCAGTTTCCAAAACAATTAATATGGAACTTGGGACCCCTCAAGGATTGCCAAGTCCCAAAATATTGAACATCTTTATGAACGCCATTGCTAATAATGAATTTCTGAATGGGGCACAAATGGAATATGCTGATACAAGCCCTGACCTTTGGAACAATTAAACATTCCAGTCTACTCCCTGGAAGTAAATATACTGAACTGTGTCATCCTCCACAAATAAGACTTAAAGCCTCTCTCTTCATGTGAGAATCAAGACTGCAAACAACCTGTCATCCAGGAACGTTAGTACATATAGCAACAATTGGTAGAATATACAAAAATGGATTGTTGCCCCCACAAAAGTTCACTTTTGTACAATTGTTAAAGTGGACAAGAAAGAAGTCAAGAAAACCTAAATTTTCCTATGCCTTGAATAGTACATATATGTCAATTAGGCCTAATATAACAAATCCTGTATATATATATATTGGCCATGGAGAGCTGATTTAGGATTAGGACAAGATACGTTGTATTGTTACAGTTACATTTTTAGAAGGCTTTGAAGTCTGACAATAGTACAAAACGCGAACATTTTGGATAGGACAGTCCGTTTTTGTACGTTGGACCAACAGTTGCTATAAGAAGTATAATTTTTATTTGATTCACAACCAGGATTGGTTGTGTACAATAATAGTGAAACTTAGGGTGAAGGGGGGTGGGGGGGGATGGGGTGATCATTACCGGTACCATGGGATTATAGTCTGTTTAAGGAAAAGAAAGGCATGTGTGATCAACTCCTGGGGAGGTGTAAGGAACTGGTATATTTTAAGGGTATCTGCGGTACCCTCCTTCAGCCGCCTATCAAGAAGCCTCACACCGTCTCCCCGTTCTTTTTCTGTGCCAGAGCCTTGACGGATCCTAGATCACCTTTTGAGGCTGAAAGGCCGGTTTCGGCACTCCACCTTTACAACCCCCCCTACCCCCTCCCAACACTAAGGGAGGGAGGGAGGTAGGAGGGGGGGGACACGCTGGGAAAATTATGCCTCTAGGAAATAATGGGCAGCAAATCGAGGGACAGTCTTTGATATCAGGCGTGAAAGAACTAACCAATCAAGAAAGTGTAGCCCAGGGTGACTAACATGTCCTTGTGGGAGTAACAAACACAATATACAAACTATCCTATTGAATCAGCGTCGACATGACCAGCGCATGACTAGTACCTCTCCAACTGTGCTCTGGCTCTCAGTTTCCAAAGAAATGCTTGCTCGCGCCACACAAGTTCTTAGATAAGAAATTCGCTCACAAACTTGAGTGGTGGAGCAGAGAGACCACCGCTACTCTACAACATGTTCACGGCAAGTCAGCAACCTACACAAAATACAGCTACATTAAAACGTGATTCAATTCCAAACAAAACTTATAGACGAGCCTTAAGTATACAAGTTCAATGAGAGATGAGGCTTGTCAGGTGGTCACATTAACATTGTCCAATTTCAGACAGACTCGTCTTCTCGTCAGCAAAAGCAAACCCGTCTTTTCTTGTATGATAACTTGTCATTACTACAAATCCGTCTTCACAACATGTCTTAGCTTGACCTTGAATCATCCCCCCCACTCCCGCCGCGCCCTCTGGCCCCCCCACCTCGTTGTACATCGTCGTTAGTGTTGCACAGTTCTCTTGATCCACCCTGTAACACTTTGCTCCACCTGGCAGAGCACCACCACCCACCACCTGGGAGAGCACTACCACCCACCACCTGGGAGAGCACTACCACCCACCACCTGGGAGAGCACCACCACCCACCACCTGGGAGAGCACCACCACCCATCACCTGGGAGTCTCACTAGCGCTCAACGATACAGCAAGATAAGAGCGGGAAGGTATTAACACAGGGGAGTACTTACGTGTCTCGCCCGCCCAGTGGGTGTGCTTGCACAGCGGCGGCTCCAACACTCGCCGGGTCTTCATCTGTCTTGACGTTATCACTGGAAAATGTATCCTGAGCCACAGTTCACACAGCGAGTGAAGGTCACTCACCAGGCTGCACAGTATCACGCGATCACCACCACCCTAAGCTGCGGTTCCCATGTCACTAATCCCTGAAGCGTACAGACCCCCTCACACCATCAATTTAGGTTGGCAACGTTTCATTTTTTTGCCATCCATAACTCTGCCTATAATTGAACCAAAGCTCAGAAGTGAGAATTGAATAGTATATTAAATTATACCTTTTCAATTTGTTGTTTTAGTTCGACAGTATTTAATTGAAAAATAAAAGTCTTCAACTACTTAAAGCGAGATAATAATGCTAGTTGAGACAGAACCAGACGATGGTATTCAGTGGACATGCACCTTATGTGTTGCCGGAATACGGCTCACATCCGCGTGTGCCGGAGGTGGCGTGGTTTCCAAGTCGCAACTCTAGAGGCCGGCTGCAACCACCTCTGGAGATACCAACTAGCAAAATAATGCAACCGACTTTCCTGGGGGGTTACTTTACCTGAGGATGGCCGGATATGCAAGGCGGGCAGCCGGTGGGGCTCCACCCCTGGCACCCGGGACCCCAGACACACACCAACCTCCACAAACACACACACAAACACTTTGTTTACAAGTTATTTCAGAACATCAACGTCTTAAATTTATAATTACTGGGAATGGCACTGAGAATAGTGTCAATACAAGTTCAAGTATGTTTATTGAGACAAGAAAGAAATACATCTCAAAGGAATAGAGAAGCTTAGGCTATTTCTACCCCCCCCCCCCCCCCGCCTCCGTCAATACAATTGTTATTTTCTGCCGAGAGCGACAGTATTGACCATTGTGTTCCTGCATCAGTCATACCACACAGAGCTGAACATATACAATGCTCATCACACAGAAATCACAATAAAGTGATGCATCAATGAACAAATGCACAAGGGCCGTGACGAGGATTCGAACCTGCGTTCGAGATTTGTTTGTTTATATACAATGCTAATATATTCTTATCAATTAAACTCGTTGCTTGGTTCAGGTCTTAATAACTTACATAACATGGTACAAGTAACTGTACCAGAACTTGTATACATTGCCACGTGTATTAAATTTATCGGTGTATGTACTGTGTGAGTATACTTTAGTACTGGAATATGTCTTGGACTGACGTATACTTGCTGGTTGCTCAGTATGCTATTGTGGTGTCATGCTATTGCAGAGCATGACAACCCCAGCATGAGTGAAGACAACAGTCATCCCCAGCATGAGTGAAGACATAACAGTCACCCCCCAGCATGAGTGAAGGTATAACAGTCACCCAGCATGAGTGAAGACAACAGTCCCCCAGCATGAGTGAAGACAACAGTCCCCCAGCATGAGTGAAGACAACAGTCCCCCAGCATGAGTGAAGACAACAGTCCCCCAGCATGAGTAAAGACATAAGTCCCCCAGCATGAGTGAAGACATAACAGTCCCCCAGCATGAGTGAAGACATAAGTCACCCAGCATGAGTGAAGACATAACAGTCTCCCAGCATGAGTGAAGACATAACAGTCCCCCAGCATGAGTGAAGACAACAGTCCCCCAGCATGAGTGAAGACAACAATCCCCCAGCATGAGTGAAGACAACAGTCCCCCAGCATGAGTGAAGACATAAGTCCCCCAGCATGAGTGAAGACATAACAGTCTCCCCCAGCATGAGTGAAGACAACAGTCCCCCAGCATGAGTGAAGACAACAGTCCCCCAGCATGAGTGAAGACATAAGTCCCCCAGCATGAGTGAAGACATAACAGTCTCCCCCAGCATGAGTGAAGACATAACAGTCCCCCAGCATGAGTGAAGACATAAGTCCCCCAGCATGAGTGAAGACATAAGTCCCCCAGCATGAGTGAAGACATAACAGTCTCCCAGCATGAGTGAAGACATAACAGTCCCCCAGCATGAGTGAAGACATAACAGTCCCCCAGCATGAGTGAAGACATAACAGTCCCCCAGCATGAGTGAAGACAACAGTCCCCCAGCATGAGTGAAGACAACAGTCCCCCAGCATGAGTGAAGACAACAGTCCCCCAGCATGAGTGAAGACATAAGTCCCCCAGCATGAGTGAAGACATAACAGTCTCCCCCAGCATGAGTGAAGACAACAGTCCCCCAGCATGAGTGAAGACAACAGTCCCCCAGCATGAGTGAAGACATAAGTCCCCCAGCATGAGTGAAGACATAACAGTCTCCCCCAGCATGAGTGAAGACATAACAGTCCCCCAGCATGAGTGAAGACATAAGTCCCCCAGCATGAGTGAAGACATAAGTCCCCCAGCATGAGTGAAGACATAACAGTCTCCCAGCATGAGTGAAGACATAACAGTCCCCCAGCATGAGTGAAGACATAACAGTCCCCCAGCATGAGTGAAGACATAACAGTCCCCCAGCATGAGTGAAGACATAAGTCCCCCAGCATGAGTGAAGACATCACAGTCTCCCCCAGCATGAGTGAAGACATCACAGTCTCCCCCAGCATGAGTGAAGACATAAGTCCCCCAGCATGAGTGAAGACAACAGTCCCCCAGCATGAGTGAAGACATCACAGTCTCCCCCAGCATGAGTGAAGACATCACAGTCTCCCCCAGGATGAGTGAAGACATAAGTCCCCCAGCATGAGTGAAGACAACAGTCCCCCAGCATGAGTGAAGACATAAAAGTCCCCCAGCATGAGTGAAGACAACAGTCTCCCCCCAGCATGAGTGAAGACATACGTCCCCCAGCATGAGTGAAGACATAACAGTCCCCCCAGCATGAGTGAAGACATGACAGTCCCCCAGCATGAGTGAAGGTATAACAGTCCCCCAGCATGAGTGAAGACATAACAGTCCCCCAGCATGAGTGAAGACATAAGTCCCCCAGCATGAGTGAAGACATCACAGTCTCCCCCAGCATGAGTGAAGACATCACAGTCTCCCCCAGCATGAGTGAAGACATAAGTCCCCCAGCATGAGTGAAGACAACAGTCCCCCAGCATGAGTGAAGACATCACAGTCTCCCCCAGCATGAGTGAAGACATCACAGTCTCCCCCAGGATGAGTGAAGACATAAGTCCCCCAGCATGAGTGAAGACAACAGTCCCCCAGCATGAGTGAAGACATAAAAGTCCCCCAGCATGAGTGAAGACAACAGTCTCCCCCCAGCATGAGTGAAGACATAAGTCCCCCAGCATGAGTGAAGACATAACAGTCCCCCCAGCATGAGTGAAGACATGACAGTCCCCCAGCATGAGTGAAGGTATAACAGTCCCCCAGCATGAGTGAAGACATAACAGTCTCCCCCAGCATGAGTGAAGACATAACAGTCCCCCAGCATGAGTGAAGACATAACAGTCTCCCCCAGCATGAGTGAAGACATGACAGTCCCCCAGCATGAGTGAAGACATAACAGTCCCCCAGCATGAGTGAAGACATAACAGTCTCCCCCCCCCCCAGCATGAGTGAAGACAACAGTCCCCCAGCATGAGTGAAGACAACAGTCCCCCAGCATGAGTGAAGACAACAGTCTCCCCCCCCAGGATGAGTGAAGACAACAGTCCCCCAGCATGAGTGAAGACATAACAGTCTCCCCCAGCATGAGTGAAGACATGACAGTCCCCCAGCATGAGTGAAGACATAACAGTCTCCCCCAGCATGAATGAAGACAACAGTCCCCCAGCATGAGTGAAGACAACAGTCTCCCCCCCAGCATGAGTGAAGACAACAGTCCCCCAGCATGAGTGAAGACAACAGTCACCCCCAGCATGAGTGAAGACATAACAGTCCCCCAGAATGAGTGAAGACAACAGTCTCCCCCAGCATGAGTGAAGACATAACAGTCCCCCAGCATGAGTGAAGACATAACAGTCCCCCAGCATGAGTGAAGACAACAGTCTCCCCCAGCATGAGTGAAGACATAACAGTCCCCCCCCCAGTATGAGTGAAGACATAACAGTCTCCCCAGCATGAGTGAAGACAACAGTCCCCCAGCATGAGTGAAGACAACAGTCCCCCAGCATGAGTGAAGACAACAGTCCCCCAGCATGAGTGAAGACATGACAGTCCCCCAGCATGAGTGAAGACAACAGTCCCCCAGCATGAGTGAAGACAACAGTCCCCCAGCATGAGTGAAGACAACAGTCCCCCAGCATGAGTGAAGACAACAGTCCCCCAGCATGAGTGAAGACAACAGTCCCCCAGCATGAGTGAAGACAACAGTCCCCCAGCATGAGTGACACACCCAGCAGGGACCACAGCACCTGCTAGGAGCCTCAGGAACCCCAGGAGCCCCGCTACTCTCAAGGTCAACCCTGCTCCCCCGTCTTGTCGATCTTCAAAGAGAAGTTTTCGATTGCTTGAAGAGCAGACTTTGAATCACGAAATATTATTCCTCATCCAACGTTTTTTAACATACTGGTAGCTAGTTGTAGTGCCGCTAGTTCTGCGTGTGTGGTCAGCCAGTTGTTTAACCTGACACTGACAGTCTGTGTGGAAATAATATTTCTATATAGGCGAACAATCGACTTGAGAATGGTTCAGGATGGACCGAAACGTCGTCGTCCCTTCATTTTCTAGTGTGTGGATTGGTCAACAATATTTCTATAAAACCTAGATGCTGCTGCAGTCCGTCCAGTAGAATATTATATTGAGCCGTCGGTGTAGACACAGTGCTCGTGAGATCTTAAATTTTCGATGAAGGAGGCTACTGTTTCAAGAGTGACAGCTTTGAGAAAGAGCAAGATTCTCATTATCTTTCTTGGTGACAGGGTGTGTATGATACTTGAATGGTGGGGTACAGATAAAGAGAAATATCGGAGACAGTTAGATTGCACTTAAAAGGAATGTTGACTTTGATGAGATTGTAGGCATTTTTGATCAGCCATTTATCATAAAAGGAGTGAGTTGGTATGTCGGCACCAGTCAATAGGGTGTTAACAGCACTAAATAATTAGCCTCTGAGCAATGTAGGAGATGTAGGGTCTCTCATGACTTTAAGGCAAAGGTAGTGTTGACGTGCATGATTCTCTCTAGTATGGTTGGAAGCTTCAGTTCTTCCCTCATGTTGATGATTCTTGTGCATCTTGGGGCACCAGGAATTATCCTCATGGCTTCGTTCTGTACTACTTCAAGTTTGTCCAACACAGAGGAGGGGAAGTTAATTAGGTGCAAGGCATGTTAATCAACTAGAGATCTAGCAAACATAATATAGAATAGTCCTAGCATATTTAATATAGATACCAATATTCTTACCAGTAAGTGTTTTCAGTGGTTAAAATCTTTCTTTTAACCTACGGTGTAGATCGTTTACAATGTCACTGTTGACACCAACTCCAAGGTATTTGTGCTGCCTACACGTGTCAATGTTCTGGTTGTTGACCGAAAGTTACTTTTCTCTTGGGGATGGAGAGCTCTGGATTTAGTTATAGAGATGACAAGACCACATTCATTCAATGCTTTTAGCAGCGAGTGAATCAAGTAGAGCTTGCAGTTTGACCACCTGATCACCAAGATAGCGGATGAAACCTACGGATAAAAGGGGACGAAAAAGGCGAAGGAAAAGGGGCAAATAAGGATAACTGTACATAACAAAAACAATGGATAATATATATGTGCCGCTGGATTGAAATAAATAAATAAATAAACACAGGTTAAATAGATGCTATACTGTACTGACGTGCTATATTGAAGCTTATATGGGGGATCTAATTTGTACATGACAGGGCTTACTTTAAGGCTGTTGTTACAATGTTTGATCAGAGCGGACTCAATCACATTTCGTTCAACAAAATCCTTACTTTTAAGAATACATTTCGCCCCTCTGAAGTCGATAGAATGATCACAGAAACTGGAATGTAAATACAATGTACTGAAGTGTTGGACTGTACGAATAGCATATGAATGTTGTTTTAAACGTGAGGAAAGAGATTTACCAGTCTGGCCAATGTAAACACGCGCACAGGCAGTGAGAGGAGGGATGGTATGTGAAAGACACGTGTGGGTGTTATGCGAATACAAGTAAATTATTGACAGCAGGAAATTTCTGCAAATTTTTCCGAAATCAGTGAAAAATAGTGCATATATCAAAAAATTGTTTTGAAAATATTTGGCAGTGTAGGTGACAGGCAGTGCCAAAAATCGTCGTGGGGGTTTGAATGACCCCTGGCACGCTGTTCCCTTTTGAATTCAGGCGACTCCAATCAGCCTATGTTCATCCCGTACCCCAGACCATTCTCTCTGCCAATTTGTGTGAGGCCCTAACCGTGTGGCCTCCGACTTTGAACAGACATTTTCGCTTTTTGTATAGTAGATATATGACGTACCCAATAGCATGAACGCACTACTTAGCCTAGTATGCAAGGTCCGATTTGGCTAATGGGCATAGTGCTTTTAAATATTTTCAAATGGGTTTATTTGATTTTTTTTATTAATACCTGAGGTACATCTGCATTTGTGTAGCTACCCTAGACTATATGAAGTGGAGTACAGTGTGTTAAAATACCTAACTACGTGATGCTAAAAATTCCCCATCACACAGGATGGTTAGTCATACAGAGGCATGTGATAGGCTGTCTGCACTGGCAGACTCCGGATGCATTTTGAGGATATCATCAGCACAAGATTGAATAAGGTAGCAGTGGTAATACAAGTCCCCATCTCGCAGGATGGTTAGTCATACAGGGCCATATGTTCAGTAGCCTGCACTGGCAAATTTTGGGTGCAATATGAGGATATCTTCAAGAATACGAGAGTGAATAAAGTAATTGCAAAGCTCCAGGTACCTCATGCCAACTGGTCTGAAAGGTCTAATAACTGGGCATTCGGTGATGTAGTGTGGGAGATTATGCCGCAGTTCCTGCTCACAGAGTTTGCAACTGGAGTGCTCAGGATTGGGAGATCCGTCACCTGTAGCCACCTGCCACAGGTAACGGTAACCCAACCTGATCCTTGCAACCACTGTGTCGCACAGTCTAGTGAACGTTTTGTGCTGCCCATAGATATAGGTTTCAGATCTGAACAAATCATAGTTTTTAATACTAGTACTTTCAGATCGTTGGGAGTCAGCAATTTCTTTCCTATCAGACCTGAGTGTTTGAACCAATACAGTTTTGACAGAAGAGAGGGGGATACCTAGATCTAATTCAACTTCATCTTTGTTGCACGCTAATTTGGCTGCAATGTCTGTCTCATTATAATGGGTTATATTTATGTGTGAAGGTATCCATATAAAATAAATTTATTTGAATTAATATTACAATATTATATTAATAACATGAATTAACGACTTAGGTTAGGATATGTTTGATAAAATTTCTATCGTAGTTTTATTTAAATTTGAATAAAAATGAAATAGTATATAATGTAATGAAAAGCTTTAACATTCCACAAGAAAAAATAGGGAAAATTTAATATTTCAGGATAACTCAGCTTGTTAGGCTATGAATTCTTATATCTCTCTTTTTATTCATATTAAAAGTTAAATAACTCAAAATTTTAAGCTTATAACACAACGACAATATTGTTTATCCATAAACTTCCTTATTATATTTCTATTTACAGATTTTTACTATTATTCAGAAGTTTTATGTAAAATTATATTAGGAATTTTTAATATCTAACAAATTTTTTAAATTTTAATGTACAAATATATTAAAAAATTATTTGTAAAGAATATCACGAATATTGTTGTTATTTTAAAGATTAATTATAATTTAATTTAATATATTATTAAATTGCTCGTCGAATACAGGCATATGTAAAAATGGGGGATACCTTTTGCAGTTTTATTTATTTGTTTAGTTAAAAACTGTCGTGTCTCATTTTGGTTTGCTATTACAAGACAAATATATAAATAAATAAATAAAAAAATAAATATATATATATAAATATATATATATATATATATATATATATATATATATATATATATATATATATATATATATATATATATATATATATATATATATATATATATATATATATAGGCTTGGCTAAGGTAGGTTAAGTAAGGTAAGGTACCGCGATGACGTAGGTGTTCACTTACTTTTTATTTCTCAGGTCTTCGACCCTACTCACACCATTAGTTTGTGAGAGGTGAGTCAAGAGGACGTGTTCAGGACCAGCAAGTCCAAGGATGTACAACACCTTACACTATACATTATGCCACAGAGAATATATGTGAGCGCGAGAGAATAAATAGAGAAGGTAATTATTATACATAAACATTATAATTTGGAATAAATTTTAATAAATCTTTTTTAATTACAAAACAAGAAAAGTTCCCTGAATAATAATTTGGACAATACTGTATTCTGAGAAGCAGAAACAAATTCTGAGAATACTGCAATGATATGAATTATATTCTGTCCTCACGAAGGCATCTCCACTAGACGCTGGCTATAAACAGAGAGGGAGCGAGATAAGTTCTATCTTACAAACAAGTAGCAATTGCTCCTCAACACTGGCGTCCGCAGAAACATTTCTAGAGCAGTAAAACCCAAACTAATCTTTTCTATCCAGATATGACAGATGCCTCGTGTGTGCTTCTAGCATCTCTGATAATATTATTCTTATTAATGTATTAATAACTGCAATATTTATTAGTAATAACAGTAGCAGGTTCTGAGAATTCTCGGGGTTCGGGAATTGGATTGGTTTACTCCGGCTGGCCACAAATCCTTGGCTATGGTTGTAATCGCAAACCCTTCTATAAATCCATTGAAATGACGTGTACCTGATCTATCCAAGCTGTTTTGAATGAACAGCATACTAAAATTGATGAATGCGTCTGTGGGGTCGACCGCTGGATGTAATGGACTTGAGTCGAGGACGGGTTGACAAATACAAATAATCGCCAACAGAACCTAAACTCCTAGTCTACGCCTAACTATATATTAACTTGCCTCTTCCCATTACTTACAGGGCCAAAGTAGAGGAAGGAAGATCCACTGCGATGTGGTAGGAACAAGCCACTGTGCACTACTCCTTCAATCCTGGCAAAAATATATCCAGAGACATTGCAGTAGCCATACACAGACTCAGACTTGGTTACAAGTGCTGCTGGGAGGTAATATACCCAATAGTTAAAGAGTGTCACATCTGTAGAACAGATGAAGGGGCGCCACTATTGCATTACTTACTGGAATGTGAAGCTACTGAAGCCCTGCGCACCAAAGTCAACATTGATCCAACGACAGCAGCTGCATTAGATGCAAATTCCAGTGATTGCAAGGATTAGAAAAGCAATTCAAGAATGGGACTCACTAGTGAACATTCTGCATTTACTTCCGCCACCAAGATAATGTTATTAAAACAAGACTAAAACCAATGCGATAAAATAGAAGTAAAAAAGAAACAGGGCAAAAGGAAGAAACCCCACCTCCATTTAAATCTTTGACCTAAATATCACAGAAACAAGATTATCGCGAATAGCCGAACTCGATTACGGGCTCACCATAGCCCGTGCTACATGGACATTTCGTTCTGAGTAGCTAAATCTAAAACAACAACAACCCATCACTTGCTAGTGGAGACAAGGGAAGACAGTGACTGGATATGTCAGGATAGGCGGGAGTAATGAGGGTATTGAGTGAAGTGACTGGAGAATGAACAGTCAGCCTGGGGATGGCTTCAAGCTAGAGAGAGTGTGTGTGTGTGTGTGTTGGTCTGTGGACGTATCGATTAGAGAAATTGCAGAAGGATATTATATGATGATGCAGGAATTCCTGAGTTGCTGATATATTGCAGCAAATGTTTTGTCATCGTAAATCAGTTAATATTTGTTAATAGCCTTTGTTGTTTCTGTGGTAGATTATAGTTGTACAGGATGTGTTTAAACAAATTTTTGGTTATAAACTAACTTATTTTCTGATGTTAAATGACCTAACTTTATCATTTATTAATTTAAATTATCTGCCCCCTACATAGGCCTAGCTGATTATATTAACTAATAATCTCTATTGTATTCATTATTGTCTGATAAGTCTTTCTTCCGTCTAATTAACTGTCGACCACCAAGCTAGTGTTGGGAACTTATGCACCCCATACCCATCCCGGGGGCGGTGGTGTAAAGGGTTACAGAGGCACATAATCGGTTCAGGAACTGAACCCTCTAGTTCGTTTAGCTAAGCATATAACAATCTTTTGACGCTAGTTACACAATTATTAATGTTATATATACATGTCCTTTGTTTGTTGTGGGGTTTGACGTCAAAATGCGATGTATTGTTCAAGGTTGTTATGCGTCTAAGTTGTCCTTTTGGAGTCAGTGGACGGGTGGTGGAGACAGATGAGTGTGGTGCAGGTGAACAGTGGACCTTGGCGGGGTGACAGTGAAGCGACGGTAAACACTGGACAGTGTTCAACATGACGCACTGAACACCGCTGGGCGAAAGAAGTGAACATATATAGTTTGATACAAACTGTGTTCTCGTATTGTGTTCGTGTTCTTGTACTGTGTTCATGTTCTTGTACTGTGTTCATGTTCTTGTACTGTGTTCGTGTTCTTGTACTGTGTTCATGTTCTTGTACTGTGTTCGTGTTCTTGTACTGTGTTCATGTTCTTGTACTGTGTTCGTGGAGGTGCGGCTGCACCCTGCGTGACGGGAGATGTCTCCCGTATTAGGTGAGATTGATTGATGAAGATTAAGCCACCCAAGAGGTGGCACGGGCATGAATAGCCCGTAAGTGGTACATTAGGTGAGAGACTAAAGCCACATATAAGAGGGGTGAGGGTCGTCACCTCCCGTGAGACCTCGAGGGGCACCTCACCCGCCCCGAGCAGACAAGTAACACCATAACACAGACATCCTTGGGATGGAGGGTAGCGTGGATGTCTCCCCCCCCACCACCATGACCACGGCCAAGCTGGATCCAGTGACAAGTGTCATCACCTGGATCACATTAACCTGCGGGAGGAAGGAAAGCGGACGCTTGGAGTCAATAAAAACTTGTGCTACACTCACTAAATGAGCCGCATCAGCGCTGCGGTCAGCTGACGTCAGGCCCTCGGTGCTGCGTTTGTCAGGCCAGCGTTGATGTGCAGCAGGAGTGGCCCCTCACACCTTGCACGCCCCCACCGGTGATGGTCACGCCCACACTAGTGGTGGTCACGCCCACACCATGATGGTCACGCCCACACCAGTGATGGTCACATCACACGAGGAACATGGTCCCATAAGACCCGTTCACACGTACGTCACATCGTACAGAAAACTGTTCGACAAAGCTCGTTTTCTCTTTTTCAAAACAGTATATATTGTTAAGTTAGGAAATATAAGGTTATGCTTTGTTAGAGTAAGTTGGGTAAGGTTAGCACGATTGTTAAATACATTGTCGAAGTGTCTTGTGCAGGACGTGGGTCGTGTGCACCACCTACGTGTCCTCCAGCAGTCACCCACAGCATTGAAGTCAACACCCATTCAAGTACACTCTCGCGTACTTATATATCTCTAAAACCAAACTTAATTAAGTATGTTCAGACATATTCTATGTCTGCTCTCGCTTGATCTTATCTATGTACAGCCGCGCACACAAAGCCTCGCGTCGTGTACCTATAGCGAGTACAGTGTCAGGGTAATATGGACACGGGTATCTCTGCGAGGACGCGGCTCTAGCAAAACAAAGGCAGCGAGACACACGGTGCCAGTCGGGGGTTGGATGAGGGGTCGTCCTGCTCTGATTGTCTCAAGAGGGATCTGAATGAGAGCATTAAGGATATTTTGGATATTGATCCATTAGAGGATGTATTTACTAAGTGATGATAAGCTATGGAGAATTCGTTTACTTTGTTTTGGTGATGTACTTGGCATGTGACCCTCTGGAGGGTCATCAAGGCCACTACGACAGCTTACTGACCAGCTCAACAAGTGTACTTTAGTCCTGAACATAGTCCACACTGAGGTAAACTCTCAGTGTATATTGGAATTACTTCCAATAGTTATATACAACTTTAGGCTTCATTCAGTAATCTTTCTAATAAAGTACTCAAGAACACGAGAATAAAGAAGGCTCCACACACAGGCCTATATTAACCTGCTGCTACCCATTCTCCGAATTGAGAGTACGATTTAATACTAAGTGTAATAAGTACATTTTCTTACTGTCATAAACAGTGCATAATCAACCCATCCTCCGAATTAACTACGATTTAATACTAAATACACTTTCTTACTGTCATAAACAGTGCATAATTGCACTTATGGGGCTTTTACATTTACCCAACCCCCTCCCCCTCATTTTCTGTTAAGACACTAAAAATTTTAAGATAAAGTTTTCAATTTTTCAAAAACAACTTATAACTTAAAAGTTTTAAATATTAGGAATTTATTTTTCAGGTTTATTAAACAATATAGATTTTATACAAAATTTTAAAATATCCTGAGTTACTTTACAATTTATTGATATATTTTAGTTTTGTTTTATTAATTTTACAAAACTGTAATATCAATATAGCTATAGGTTAAGTACTAATTGTAATTAAGAAGCAATAAAATTATTATCTTCAAAAACTAAGACGGTTAGGTGAGGTTGTGGTTTTCTATTCAGTTTTTCAGGTAAACTCAAATATTCACAATATATTTGACTACGATTTGATACTAAGTGAAAATAATTACAATTCCTAACTGCTACGAATAGTATATAATTGCACTTATTTGTCTCCTTACATTTGCCACCCCATTTTTGGAGGACGGGCTGCTTAACCCATACGAGGCAGTTCCTATTAATATCCACCCGAACTCTCGGCCAACTACCACAAGCTGACTGGCCACCAACAAAGAACGTCGCTTTTCACTCGTATGCGTTACATAAGGCCAAAAATTGTCGCATTAGAAAATGGAAACCGTTGGCGAAAGTGATGTACTGTCCAGTTTTCTGTTTTGGGTGCTCTGGTAGGTTAGGAGAGGACACTTTAAATTGTCCGTTTTCTTGACGTTCGGAAACCTTAGGAGGACGGGCTGACTAGCGCACAACCCACAGAAGTTGCTTTACTAACCGGTAAGTGTTTACCGCAAGGTGAACAGCGGCATCAGGCGAAAGTAGACCTTGACTAAACGCATTATTTCTGCCGCAGCAAACATACTTGGAACCTGCCGGTTGTGGCCCCGACCTCGCTCACGTTTCGCCTACCCAGAAGTGTACGAAACGTCGGTATTATGGTGCTCCAACTTTAGTCCATTCATTAAGATTATGGCGCTATAGTCGACTGCGTAGAAACAGGGGAATGCATTAAGTGTGAGAACAGGATGAGCCCCACGGCGGATGTTGTTATAGACGCCGCCGGCCTCGCTCAGCACGGTGGTTGGTGCTCCAAGTGTGCTCAAAGATGGTAGTTATCACCACCAGCCACTTGTTGAGAACTCTGCCTCCTGCCAGGGCCAGATTCACGAAAGCACTTACGCAAGTACTTAAGAACCTGTACATCTTTTCTCAATCTTTGGCGGCTTTGTTTCCAATTATTAAACAGTTTACAAGCATGAAGACTTCCCAATCAACTGTTGTTATTGTTATAAACAGCCTCCTGATGCTTCGGAGCTCATTAACTGTTTAATAATTGTAAACAAAGCCGCCAAAGATTGAGAAAAGATGTACAGGTTCGTAAGTACTTGCGTAAGTGCTTTCGTGAATCTGGCCCCAGGGTTATGGTGAGCCCCGTAGTGGACTTACCTGGCACAGGAGCGGTGCCTGTAATCTTTGGTCGTGCAGCCACTATATAGGACTCAGTCCTTAGGATGTTGTTGGTTTAGATTTACCTACTGAGAACAAAATAGTTCTAAGCAGCACGGGCTATGGTGAGCCCGTCGTACTTACCTGGAACAGGAGATGTACGAGTCATTAGAATACATTGGCCTAAATCACCCTCCTCTCTCGTTTCTGCTAAGCTGTGAAGTATGTTGTTATAAAAAAATATTAATACATTCAATTTTATTGATATGCAAATGACTGCGGTAATCAATATATATTACAGAATTGTTGATTTAAATTACCGCAGCCCTGGACTTAAATAACGGACAAGAGTAGCTTTCACGAGTTGGGCAAAAAAATAAAATTTGCCCATACAGTCTGGCCTCTGTGGGTCAACACTAATATACGTTTTCTCTCTTCAAAAGCTCTGGCTTTTTCCCCACAATATTTAATATATGAACGAAAAATAAACATGAAAGATAAAATTCATAAACAGCTTGACTCTGTTGGGTTGTGCACATATTCCTGGTACCTACTTCTCAGAGCTACACAAGAGCGGTCACTGTGCTCTCTCTCACAGCACAGCGCACAGTTCCCAGTAACCAGAATAGAACGTCCACATTCGCTAGCAATCAGAATATTATAAACGGTAGTGCGGCTTCACCGTGGAGACGTATTACTCTAGTGTGAATCCATCTACATGTACGTTGTTGTTATTTTAGATTCAGCTACTCGGAACAAAAGTTCCAAGTAGCACGAGCTATGGTGAGCCCACAGTCTACATGTACGGAATGTATCTGAATACCCCTGAATAGATGTTATACCCCGAGGTTCTTGAGGTTATCTTGAGAAGATTTCGGGGTTTAGCGTCCCCGCGGCCCGGTCCTCGACCAGGCCTCCTTTTTGTTACACACCTCCAGGAAGCAGCCCGTAGCAGCTGTCTAACTCCCAGGTACCTATTCATAAAATTTTCATCATTGGAAATTTTATGGAATCTTATAGGGTGGATTTAGTAAGGGTTAGAGCACCATAATACTGACGCTTCGGCCTCGATAGGGTGGGTGGGCTGCTTGGGTTCGTACGTTTCTGGTTAGGCAATACAGATGCATTTTTACGAAGTTAGAAATGGAGAGGACTAGCTAAAGATAAGGCAAATATTAAAATGAATTATGTCCGACGTAAGAACCCACAATAAAGGCAAGTTTGCCCTTCACTCAACAAAGGAAAGTCTCCACCGGCATGTGTGCAGTTCACGCCTTTATAAAAGGAAACTTCCGTCGGTCAAAGAGATGGATTAGCGGTTTGGGGAAAGTTGGTATAGCGTTAGAGGCCACTTGACAGGGTTCACCTGCCCCTTCCTCCCATTGGCTCACTTAACGGAGTCAACTTTATGCCTCTTTCCACCGTGCCACTTGAGGGGTATTAAATCACCTGTCACGCTCCAATCAGGGAGTCTCGGTGGGAGAGTAACCTCGTGTAAGCAACTTAAGGGCAGCCTGGTGATTGCCTGGCCCGTAGCAGGAGAATGGTGGCCCCTCAGGTTTGCTTAGTGTTCTCTGTGCTTATGGCACCCTTACACGTTAGTGGATATATTCTATACTTCGTGCCATATCTCTCATTCGAGTATGTTGTAATTTTGAAGTGTAAGCCTGATCATCTGGTATTTTTCACGTGTATGTTAAGCGGCATCTCTCTTCTCAGTAGTTTATGTGTTTGTTCATTCTCTTTTGACAGTAAAGGTTAGCTTTACATTTCCTAGCATGGATATCTCACCTACCTTGAAGGGGAAACTTGAGGACCGAACAATCTATATTTATAAAATATAATGCGTGTCTGTCTGTGTGACTACACCCCGAGGTTCATGAGGTTATCTTGAGATGATTTCGGGGCTTAGCGTCCCCGAGGCCCGGTCCTCGACCAGGCCTCCTTTTTGTTACAAACCCCCCAGGAAGCAGCCTGTAGTAGCTTTATAACTCCCAGGTACCTATTTGCTGCTCGGTAACAGGGGCATCAGGGTGAAAGAAACATTTTGCCCATTTGTCTCCGCTGCCACCGGAGATTGAACCCGGAACTTCAGGACTACGAATCCATAGCGCTGTCCACCCAGCTGTCAGGCGCTCCTTGGTTGGAACAAGACGCTAACCCCAAGCGTCTGGAGTTAGCGTTTGGCTAAGTAGCATATTTATTATTAAGCTTTGCAAGACAAATAGTGAATTTATTGTCATGTGGGGTCGGGGTGAGGCCAGTGCCTGCCTGAAGGGGACACGGCCCCATTGCCCCTTCACGAATTTTCTAAATGTGAAATGCTCTGCACTGAGTCCATAGACTTTAGCATTAGTTTAAAGATTAGTGAATTCGGATAAGGATATTCATAACTTATGTTCAACTGACAGATTTGCAATCTGGCCTCCTCCTTTTGGTTACAGTAATGCAGATAGTGTGTAGGGAAAATGGTGACAGTGATGGGGAAGGAAAAGGGGGTGTGGTGGGGAGAGTGTACGAGGGGGGGGAGGGGAGAGGAGATGTAGAGGGCGTGAAGATACAGTAATAAGTATATTGTTGAAGATAAATTCCAATAATGGGCGTAGACGGTAAGGTGTGAGGAGTGACGGGGGGAGGGAAGGGGGAAGAAGATGAGAAGGGGTGTGTGGGGAGACCCGGGCACAGCCGGATATCCCATCCATCATTCCCTCTATCCTATACAAGAAAACAGAAATTGTTTGGAATGTTCTCATTACTCATTCTGTAATAATCTTGAGGTAATGTTCCCTTTCCTCAGCTTAGTGGACACTAGTTTTTTGTCATTGTTGTATAAAATCTCTGAATTTGACTATCAGATCTCTTTATATATAGGCACGTCTTTTACTTTAAAAGTTTATGTAATTGAAATTTATGAGCGTTAAATATCACTTTACTATACATTGTCCATTACAAGACTTTGCTGATATCTGATTTTAAATTTATGTTTTTTATCAATAACATTTTCATGTTTATTTTAATATCGTCAGTTCTGGACGCAGGAACTAGTCTGGGTTTCTTAAAGACTGTCTCGCGGACCAAGTTCTCCCGCGTTTTCTGTCTCCAATTTAACATTTCGTGCTCTCCTTTTCCTGAGCATTTTCCTTTCTTTTTCTTCAGGTTAGGATGTTGAATATTGTTCGTTGTGAGCACTCGGGAGAACTCGTGGCTGCTACGTTACTTGTCAATCACATACACTTCATTTGCATGGAAATTACTCCTGATCGTTTTATCACTGTTATGACCCAGTTATTATATATATATATGTCCATGACTGAATTTATGAATACACATTTAGTTTATATTCAAGAACACACACACACATGGCTGAGTGGACAGCGCTCGGGGGTCGTAGTCCTAAGGGCCTAACAGGGGCATCAGGGTGAGTTTCTTTCACCTCTAATGCTCCTGTTCACCTAGCAGTAAATAGGTACCTGGGAGTTAGACAGCTGCTACGGGCTGCTTCCTGGGATGTGTGTGTGTGTGTGTGTGTGTGTGTGTGTGTGTGTGTGTGTGTGTGTGTGTGTGTGTGTGTGTGTGTGTGTGTGTGTGTGTGTTAGAAATATGTGTAGTAGATATAATAGAGGAAAAATAGATTGGTTAGAATGGCTGGGTTCAAGAGCTAATAGCTCGATTCTGCAGACACAAATAGTAAATACACACACACGACTTAACAATCCTGAAGACATCATGGCATATATGTAACAATAACTATGACAATTATATTCTACACTTGTAAATATAAGTTATGTGTGTGTTAGGCACATATATAATATACGGATCATAATATTCTTCCACCGGTATAATATATGTATGTCTATGTATGTTGAGTATGTGTATGTGCCATGCTGCCATTATATTAATAATCTTTATATGAGTTTATCCTCTATCCCTTGTTATTAATGATTGACGCGGTCAGGTGAGATACTTTTGTGGGAAACTCATATAATCTCACCAGTCTTAATGTACCCATCATAACATACCTTTGCAACACCTGTGTATGCAACGGCTATATTTTGGTTCACTTTATAATGGCTTCCCACAAATTCTACCTTAATGACCTTGTAGTCCCAACTGTCATGATCACCCTGTTCCAAGGCCGTGTTGACCTATGTGATATAGCTCGATCTTCTCCATAAAGTTTAGCTTAGCACTGTTTCAGAATCTGCAATGTGGAGACGGTGGACGACCGGCCTCTAGTTTTTCACCAGTGCTTTACTACCTCCTTTATGAAGAGGGACGACGACCGCAGTGTTCTGGGTCACCTGTTATTATTATTATTATTATTATTATTATTATTATTATTATTATTATTATTAAGAAATGGCAGATGTGAAGGACTGAGAGAGCGCGGTGAGGAGTATGATGATTAGCGAAGCTGTGTCAGGTTGTGGGATGGCGACAGTGTTGAGGGGGGGGGGTAGAGAGAGAGACGGGTGTGGGGGAGGTGGGGAAGAGGAGCGGAGAAGGGAGAGGGAGTCAGGCGAGGGAGGAGGGGGCAGGAGGAGTTCAAGGTGTAATTACATGCCCTGCCTGGCTCTTGCTGCAGGTATTGCAAAAAGGTGTTTTGCCCCAGGATAGGTAGTCCCTACAGCACGCCACAAACTTGGACCCCAGCACATCACAAGCTTGGACCCCAACACATCACAAGCTTGGTCTACAGCACTTTACAAGCTGGGTACATATCACACTACAAGCATAGTCTACAGCACACCACAGGCTGAAATAGGAAGCAAGCAGTGACCCGGAGCACCACTAAGGTACCTACAGATACTCCTCGTCGTCACACATGTCACAGGATGGGACGGATGAGCGACTCATGCTGCTTCCTAACCTCACTGTGGACCACCTCCTCTCAGCCATAAGATTACGATACATTTGTTGATTTACTGTTGGTGAACAACAACTTTGGTCGTTGTTCACCAACGTGCCCTGCGTGGGGGTCGTTGTTCACCAACGTGCCCTGCGTGGGGGTCGTTGTTCACCAACGTGCCCTGCGTGGGGGTCGTTGTTCACCAACGTGCCCCCGAGTTGGGTAAAAGGAGACAAATTGCGAAAAAATATGGTAACGATTGGGCACTGTTGCAAAAACCTCAACAACAGGGACCAAAATTCGAAAAAATTGAGATGTTGGGTTAGGGCACCAGTTGGGCTTGGGTTGTTTTTTTGGGTCTTGTCTGACATTGCAGGACCGTGTGCTGCATAGTGAAATGTGTGTTGCACGAGGGGTGTTGCATGTCATGTATGTTTGACTGGGAAATGTATGTGTATTGCTATAAAAGAGGCAAAAAGACTTGGGGGGGGGGGGGTAGGAGAAGCATAACTGAATAGTATACGATGCCCTCATTCTTAACCCCCGTTTTCTGTAACGTTCTTCCAACTGGAATTTTAGTCCTTCCCTGGGGTGCCGCTTTGGTATGAAAGTGTTAGGTGATCCACGTCCCAGTTCCACAAATTGCTAACCACCTTATCGTGGATCATAACATTTCAGTTCGAGGCTCTGATGGTTCAAGTTAATTGCAAAATTAGTTGTGTGGGTCACATTGGCATTGTGTCAAGTGACACTCATTTTACTTATGCCAAACTCCGACTCACCCAAACCCTAAATTGCTGACCTGGAGAGCGTGTAGAGATCCTCTACTGCTTGAATCCACTCAGTAAACATCTAAACTATTGGAACCGACTAAATAGCAATAACTACTTGGGTGATGCTAACCCAAAGCATCTCAGATTCAGATTCAGATTCAGATGTTTATTCAGGTAAGGTATATACATACAAGTGATGTTACATTAATGGATTGATATATAGATAGAGCTAGTACATACAATGCCTAAAGCCACTATTACGCAATGCGTTTCGGGCATCTGGCCTCCAACACTGGACAATCAATCAGACATATAATCTTATTTATCAATATACCATATGGAGTAACCAGCTGTGCTCGGGTCTTCTTAATCTCTCTTGCCACATATCCCCTCTCCCCTCTCCCCCTTGTCTCCTCTCCTCAGCATTACCCCTTTCCTTATCACTTCACCTTCTCTCCAAATATCCTCACTCTCTCTCCTCTCTCACTATCTCTCTACCTTTCCCTCTTCTCTTCCCCTCTCTTCCAACAACCCCCTTCCCCTACTCTCTCTCTCTCTGAGAAATTTCGATATTACGAAGCACTGAAAAAACTGCTAAATATATCTACAGAAAACAACCACGAAGTTTGAATTTTAAAGTGAAACATTAATGCCGACATCGAATAGCATGACACTCAAAAACCTCCCATGTGTCATCTTGGAAAGTTGGGTTAGGCTAGCCCCAAACATCTGGCCTCGAACCTCGGACACACCAGCGGACAGACAAAATTACAAATTAGCAGACAATTGTACTTGAAACGCTTTATTATATTACGAAATGATTAATATTATTATTAATTTATTCTTAGCGTGGGATATTAATTATACACCTGACTTCATGCCAGGGATAATCACATGTATAGCTGTCGTGGAGGGATGAAAGACACACCTGGGATCGGACCGGCCCCGAAGAAGAATCAGACTACATTTGCAAGCCGACTGACTTTGCGGAGACGCCAGGGAGGGCTTGGCTGGGAGCAAGATCAAAGGCCGCTCATCCCAACATATTAGCCCTGGGCAATGGCATCGCTGAAACTCATCTTCCCTCTCATAGACTTTACCATTTTAACATTTACTCACGTAAACACTATGTTGTTATGCTCTTACTCACGCCAACATTTTGGAATTTAAACTTTACTCGTGCAAACCTTATGTTATTGACCGTTTACGCAAATAGTATGGCATCAGCCTTTATTTACACAAGCACTATGTCACTGCCCCTTACTCACACAAACATTGTTTCACTGTCCCTTACTTACACAAACACTGTGTCATTGACCCTTACTCACACAAAACACAATATCACTGACTCTTGCTCATAAAATTATTACCTCTATGTCCGCAGGTCTTAAGATGTAGATAGAAGTCATGAGCGTTAAATTTTAGTCAATATAATCACCGCTAGTATTTAGTCTTACATGTATCCTTAGCTCTTGTTTGCGTCTTGTAGGTGTTTCTAGCTGCTGTTTTCTGTTAATCAGGTGTTTCTAGCTGCTGTTTTCTGTTTAATAGGTGTTTCTAGCTGCTGTTTTCTGTTTAGCAGGTGTTAGATGGTGAGTTTAGGTTTGTAAGTATTGCTAGTTAATGTTTTCTGTCGTGTAGGAGTTGTTAGCTGCTATTTTTCGTCTTGTAGGTGCTACCAACAGCTGTTTGGTGTTGCTAGCCGCTGTTTTGCCTCTTGCAAGCGTTGCTAGTTTCCTGTGTTATTTACAGGAGAATTAACTGTGTAAAATAAGAACAGTAATACTGGAAGATATATAACAGTATAATAAAATAAGAACATAAGAAGACATTACACATAACAAAAAAATATATGAAACTATAAAAAGCCTTTTGGCCTCTATTGAATCAATGCAGCGATGTAAAGTCTATTATATTACCTGGTAAAGTGTTCTATTAAACAAACATATGTATTCACAAACCGGTATTTACCCAGGTGTCTTCTGAATCTAAATTTCTCCAATTTCTTTCCATTGCTTCGTGTTTTATTTTGCATTTCTATATTAATTGCACGATTAAATATTCAGTCACGGCTAATCTTTCTCCTTGTATAGAAAATGTACATTAACCATTTTTCATCTCAAACTTCCCTAGATTATACGAAGTGTTACAGCCAATGAAATCACCGTGATCTGGATTTTTGGTCATTGCAATTTTCGTGATCATTGGAACATTAGGGAAAGATATCTCAACTTATTCTGTATCTAAGTGAAGTGTATCTACCAGCCCGGCGCAGCCTTGGACACTTAACGCTGTAGCAGCTTAAGGGTTAAACGCACCGTCACTGCCAGGATGACCTGTTACAGCATTAACTGAAGAGTCGTGCTCGCCTTAACAGCACTGTCGTTACTCACCGCCAACCCTACACCACTGTCGTTACTCACCACCAACCCTACACCACTGTTGTTACTCACCACCAACCCTACACCACTGTCGTTACTCACCACCAGGTTTCTTTGATTACGCCCACTTTGACGCCCCTCAACCGTGGGTTTGGGCCACACCCTCCCCCCCCCCTCCTACATATACACTAGCCTTCTCTAACATTCTGGTTGACATAGACTTAATACTCCTCCTTATTCTCTTCTTCAGCTATGAGGTTGCTGACAGTACGATTTAATACTAAGTGTAAATAAGTACAAGTTACTGACATCCATACATAGTGCATAATTGTACTTATGGGGCTGTTACATTTACCTCCCCATGTTTGAAGGACGGGCTAGTTTATTAGTTAAAATGACCTTATGTCTAAATCATAAAGGTCATTTTGGCCTCGTGACCTCCCATAGGTCGCTGACATGTAGATGTATGCATGAACAACTCACTGGCAGGTTATAGCCATACAGGGCCTTGTGATCAAGCAACCTGTACTGGCAGACTTTGGGTGCATTACGAGGATATCCTCAAGAACACGAGAGTTAATAAAGTAGTTGTAAAGCTCCAGGGGCCTCATGCCGGCAGGTGTGACAAGCCTCGTGACTGTACGGTCATAATGTGGTCTGTGAGCGGGGTCATGACGGTCATGGGAGCCGGTCGGCCGAGCGGACAGCACACTGGACTTGTGATCCTGTGGCCCCGGGTTCGATCCCGGGCGCCGGCAAGAAACAATGGGCAGAGTTTCTTTCACCCTATGCCCCTGTTACCTAGCAGTAAAATAGGTACCTGGGTGTTAGTCAGCTGTCACGGGCTGCTTCCCGGGGGTGGAGGCCTGGTCGAGGACCGGGCCGCGGGAACACTAAAAAGCCCCGAAATCATCTCAAGATAACCTCAAGATGACCCAGGTCCTGCTCACCTGGAGTGCCCTGGGTGGGGAGTCCCATTACCATTGAGGGGCCTCGTAGCCTGGTGGATAGCGCGCAGGACTCGTAATTCTGTGGCGCGGGTTCGATTCCCGCACGAGGCAGAAACAAATGGGCAAAGTTTCTTTCACCCTGAATGCCCCTGTTACCTAGCAGTAAATAGGTACCTGAGAGTTAGTCAGCTGTCACGGGCTGCTTCCTGGGGGTGGAGGCCTGGTCTAGGACCGGGCCGCGGGGACACTAAAGCCCCGAAATCATCTCAAGATAACCTCAAGAACCTAACCATGACCAAGAACGCCTGACAGCTGGGTGGACAGCGCTTCGGATTTGTAGTCCTGAGGACCCGGGTTCGATCCCCGGTGGAGGCGGAGACAAATGGGCAAAATGTTTCTTTCACCTGATGCCCCTGTTACCTAGCAGTAAATAGGTACCTGGGAGTTAGACAGCTGTTTCCTGGGGGGGGGGGGGTGTAACAAAAAGGAGGCCTGGTCGAGGACCGGGCCGCGGGGACTGCTAAGCCCCAAAATCATCTCAAGATAACCTCAAGATAACCTGTAGCCACAGGTGACCCTACTCTCAGATCCTGGCTACAGCTGTGTCACTCTCTGGTCCACGTTTTGAAACTTTCTTAGCAACCCTTTGCTAAGAATAGTAAGAATATTCTTATTCTTGATCCTCCTATTCTTATAAACAGGAGGATAAGATCCAAGGTCTGTGCACAACTCCTTGTGAGTAAAGTAGTCCTGCAGGTTGGGTTACGTTTGATCCATCATGGTTCAGTCGGTATAGCGCGAGTAGATGAGAAGCTCAGAGACCAGGGTTCGATCCCGCAGAATAGTTTCAAACGTGTCTATTTCACGCTGGCTAGGACTAACCCGGGTCCCGTATTCCTCCTCCCCCTTCAACATAAGACAAAAATATATTTTTAAAGCCCAAATTCACAATACTGCTCTTATAAAAAAGGTAAAAGTGGGGACTTTTTTATATATAAAACAAGAAAAAGACTAGTTATGCATATATATGAAATAGGACATAGTGCTTTTATATTGGGCAAGCTGGAGAGGGCGGCGTGGGCGGCGTGGGCGGCGTGGGAGGCGTGGGCGGCGTGGGCGGCGTGGGAGGCGTGGGCGGCGTGGGCGGCGTGGGAGGCGTGGGCGGCGTGGGCGGCGTGGGAGGCGTGGGCGGCGTGGGAGGCGTGGGCGGCGTGGGCGGCGTGGGCGGCGTGGGAGGCGTGGGCGGCGTGGGCGGCGTGGGCGGCGTGGGAGGCGTGGGCGGCGTGGGAGGCGTGGGCGGCGTGGGAGGCGTGGGCGGCTACAACCACCGCCCTCAGATCCTTAATCTCTACACTACTCACTATTTAACGCAGTACACTGTTAAACGTAGCACACTGTTAAACGTAGCACACTGTTAAACGTAGCACACTGTTAAACGTAACACACTGCTAAACGGAGCACACTGCTCAACGTAGCAGTGGTCACTGCTCTCACTGACATCTCTGAAGCTTTGTTTCTTCCTAGTATAAAACATGTGTCCCGGACCAGCACCTGTACAGGTCCAGAGCACGTGTCTACCGTTAAAGGCTAACTCAACTACTCAACAGTACACATTGACTTGTTTGACCAAAAGGCTGCTATAATTCCCATTCTCTCAGGAGGATGGGCGGCTTCAAGCCTCAGAACAGCATTCAAGAATCAACGTAACAAGGCTCAGAGCTGACTCTGCACCAGCGACCTGGGGCTGGTAGAGGTGCTGAGGTGCACCACGACGCTCCCTCCCAGAATTACCTGGATTGTAGGAAGACGATAGAATGAAAAGGCTTGACTTAACATCCAAAGGAAAAACGGAGAGGGAGAGGGAGAGGGAGAGGGAGAGAGAGAGAGAGAGAGAGAGAGAGAGAGAGAGAGAGAGAGAGAGAGAGAGAGAGAGAGAGAGAGAGAGAGAGAGAGAGAGAGAGAGAGAGAATATATTGGTGTAGTAACCGTCCCCATGAGGGGAGGGGGAGAAGGGGAGAGTGGCAGTGTGGGTGTAATCAGTAGGGGCTGCCCCCCCCCCCCCTAGGAGTTACAGCCCGGGTGTAATCAGTGAGGTCCAGGTAACTCAGTCTACTAGCACAGGTATGTGCGGAGCCAGGAGTGTGAGGCCAGGTGTGTGAGGCCAGGTGTAGTGGACCTGAGCACAGTTGTTCCAACAACAAATATTTTGGAAAACTTATTTTGAAGACAAGTTCGTGATTATATTATCTCCCTTATGAAAACACCATTATTGACCACAGCCCGGAGTGGTGACCTTCTTAAGCTGCCGTCCACTATCACGTCCGTCCTGGACCACTATCACGTCCAGAGCTGGGATAGGACCGGCTGAGAGCTGGGATAGGCTGAGAGCTAGGATAGGAGGACAGGCTGAGAGCTGGGATAGGACAGACTGAGAGCTGGGATAGGAGGACAGACCGAGAGCTGGGATAGAACAGACTGAGAGCTGGGATAGGAGGACAGGCTGATCGAGAGCTGGGAGAGGAGGATAGGCTGAGAGCTGGGATAGGAGGATAAGCTTAGAGCTGGGATAAGAAGATAGGCTGAGAGCTGAGATAGGAGGATAGGCTGAGAGCTGGGAGAGAAGGAAGGCTGAAAGCTGAGGTAACAGGACAGGTTGAGAGCTCTCAGCCTATCTTCCTATCTCAGCTCTCAGCCTCTCCTCTTATCCCAGCTCTAAGCTTATCCTCCTACACAAGCCAAGGGAGGAACAGTCCACGCTGTCACCCACACGGCAACTAGCCAAAAGCTTTGCTGCTGAACCTGACTGACCAGGGGGATCACTAGGCCATACTAATACACGTGAACTCACTACCTGAGCCCCGGATGGGCTCCTGGAAATCCTCGAGCAAATTGAATTCGCACAAATCTTAGTGAAAGTTCCTCGACAGTGACAGGAGCGTTCAGACGCGCCCCGGAGCGACGTGTGTCCACCCCCCCCCCCCCCACCAACACACACGTGAGCTGAAGCTCCCTGCTAGGCTGTGACAATCAATATTTATGATAATTGTAGCTGTGAAAGAGTGAGTGCTTGTATTAAACTAAATTAATCTATAATAAACATCTGTATCTATATATATACATATATGTGTGTAAATCATGAAAAATTAACGTGATTAAAAATATGACAGTGTCAGACCACGGAGGAAAATTGAAACAGGAATTTCCTTAGGTACTTTCGTATATTAATACATGTATTAATATACCTGGACTCCTTACTGCAAGATTGAGACACTCTTAAAGCTCTTCTAAGGTGTCACCAGACTGCTTCACATTCCAGGAGATAGTAAAGTAGTGGCTTTTCTGTGACTGTTTGGCAGAAGATGCACTCTCTCTGTCTTAGGTTCACCAATTGCCCAGTTGCATCTGTAACCTAGACGTAGTCTATATAACCGAACTGCTATGTTCCTTTGGATTTCTTTTCGGATATTTAACCTGTCTAACTTAGTGGCCTGAAGATACCATATTGCAGAGGGCGAACCTTCTGCTACTTTCTGGTGTAGATAGGCTTTGTTGAGATGTACCAGTTTTTTGGTAATGGTACTTTTTATGTACTCTAGGCTGGGTTGGATTGTTTTGTGGATCACGGGATGACGAGTTGCCAATTTAGCAGTTTCATCGGCTTTCTCATTTAATGGGAATCCAACATTCTAACCCAAACAGCTCAGTTTGGGTTGATGATACTGGTCCTCCTAGTCTCCAATATGCCTGTTCGCTGTCCATTCAAAGAGCAGCACCAGCATTCTTATGAAAATTCAAAGCATTCAAAGGTAGAAGCATGGAACAATAACCGATACATATAAAGATTATTCATGTATAGTGTACAAGGCGTTTTGGGCAGTGATGTCATCGTTGGCATCCTCACGTTCCGGTCTTGTCCTCACTCTCATGGTCGGAAGAGTGAACAGTTCTATTGTTTGAGTATTTATGGTAGGTTCTTTGACTTTTATTTCCGGATTTGTCTTAAAGTTATTCACATATTATGATTGGAATGCATCATTTACTACAAAGCTAAAAGGACTGCTGAATTAATTTATATATTTATTTATTTATATACAAGAAGGTACATTGGGGGCTTAACAGAGAACATAGAAATTAAGTTGATTTTACATTTTTGTAAAGCCACTAGCACCCATAGCGTTTCAGACAAAACTAATAGTTAAGAACAGCGCCAATATACAATGCAACCCTCTCCAAACATCACATGTGGTATAGCACTTTACACGCCCCAGTGAAGGATGTCACCTTCCACCTACTTATATTGGTATGACCCCCACTAAGCTTTCTAGAAGACAAACCTACAAGCTGGTGCCCCTAGAAACGCTATGTAAAGTGTACACAACACAACACTCACTAGGAACATGCTAATAGATAACAGCAATCTTGGCATCCACCACTGACCTGAGACGACTGCAAATACTGGAAGCTATACTCATAGACGAAAAAAGATGCACCCTAAATACACAGAATAACGACTTCGATACCTTGCCTACACAGAGCCAGACCTCACCACACAGCATAGGATAACGACATCTCTACCGAGTCCTCCACGCCCCCATGTTTACTTGGCCACTGTTCATTTGACTTGACTTGAAAATAAGTCAAATATATTTGAAGACGGTTGATAAACACACACAAAGAAAGATATATCAAAAGTTTGAAAAGGCGCAGGTGTGTAGGAAGCAGTGTTGGCGATCCACAGTGCTATTGGTTGCCACGGGAGGAAGCGGCAAAATTTAGTTTGTGAGGAAAATTATGAGACTGAATTATACAAAACATATTATAATTCTGGAGGAAAGTAATTGAAGCATCTTAAGAACCGTGCGCAAAGCCTCGGTCAGAGGTTCCATAGAAAACTTAAACCCAGAAACCTTTTAGAAGCCAAACTATTCTAAATATTTACATCTGTTCAGAATTTTCAAAGATATTTTAAGCCTGTTGACGTATCGTGTGCAGCAAGTGTAAGGATGGGTGACCAGCTGAGGCTATCGTCCTCAGCATGGGTCAAGGAAGAAGGGAGACCCCCTACAGTGCACGAGCATTCCCTTAGTAAACACTACGGATTCTTTTTCAATATGCCCATGTTATATATTTATTTATTTATTTATTTATATACAAGAAGGTACATTGGGTTTGTGAGAATACATAGCATGGTATTTACAATCTTGTAAAGCTACTAGTACGCGCAGCTCTTTGGGCAGGTTTCTAGCTTCGATAAACCGTGTTCGTGTAATTTATGCATTAAGACTGATGACTCGCTGCGTGTATCTAACTTTTTGTGTGTGTGTCTGTCTCTTTGTTTATCTCTGGTTTAAAATATATCGTTTAGAAGAAGACATTACCTCTAAAACAGCTATAATATCAAACTCTGGCCACAGACAGCACTCGGTACCGTTACATAAATTTTTGAATATGTTAGATATTAAGTCACTGCACATCCTCTCATGTGTACTCAATATATTTAAAACTTTGAACTGTAATGTCAATTCTGACCTTAAATGCTTCCTAGAAGGTTGTAACAGAACCAATGGGCACCTCACCAGAAACAAATACACATTTGATATTCCAAAAGTGCGACTTAACCAAACTAGAAATGCTCTGCAAATCATGGTGCCCAGAATGTGGAATGACCTTCCCAATCATGTCAAAGGCTGTACCTCTCTCAACTAGTTTAGGAGAAATACTAACTACTACCTAATAAACACCATATAACCTACCTTACCCCGAAATGTCAACCCATGTGTTACTATTTTCAAACAATACTGTTTGTTGACCAACTTGTAAAATTGCTGATTTCTGCCATGTTTTCTCTCTTTCTATGTCTGTGTCTCTCTCTTTTTCTATGTGTCTGTCTGTGCCTCTGTTATGACTCAGGCTGTTGTTCCTAGTTATCTCTAATCTCCCACTCTAGTGGTCTGTTGTCCCCACCTAAGTCTAAGCCGAAGACAGTTGCAACTCGAATACAAGACTCAAAAAGTAGGCATGACTATAAACAGTGATAACTGGTGTGAGTCAGGTGTATTCAGCGATACAGAGCAAGAGAATATAATTGTGCCTGTAAATCATTCAATGTTCCAAACAAGAGAAACGTACTCTTAGAGTACGCAATCGACTTGAGAATGGTCCAGGACGGACTGAAACGTCGTCGTCCCTTCACCTTCTAGTGTGTGGTCCTGGTCAACTAGAGAAACGTAGCAATAGACACCATTAAGTGAAGAGGGTAAAGCAAGCTATAACTCTACAAGACAGCGCGTCTCTCAAAACATCTCAGCGGTTGACAAGTACAGTTTGTAGTTTAGCATATAAATATGATCGCATTATATAATGTACTTAGCTACATACTGATGTAGAAAAA
Organism: Procambarus clarkii; assembly: GCF_040958095.1. Classification (NCBI taxonomy): domain Eukaryota; kingdom Metazoa; phylum Arthropoda; class Malacostraca; order Decapoda; family Cambaridae; genus Procambarus; species Procambarus clarkii. Next base: position 433,254 of record NC_091240.1, read on the forward strand.
ATATATAACAATTGGGGATGAGGTGGTTAAATACATGTAGTAATATTAACAAAGCCATTAAAATCGTGTAGTGTAATCATGTATTGAAATGTATTACTTTAAAAAGCGCATCACTCGCTGAAAAATAGTAGGCTACTATGATTACAAATTGGCTCTGGGCGGTCACCAGTGCCACAGCAACACTCTGGGCGGTCACCAGTGCCACAGCAACACTCTGGGCGGTTACCAGAGCCACAGCAACACTCTGGACGGTCACCAGAGCCACAGCAACACTCTGGACGGTCACCAGTGCCACAGCAACACTCTGGACGGTCACCAGTGCCACAGCAACACTCTGGACGGTCACCAGAGCCACAGCAACACTCTGGACGGTCACCAGGGCCACAGCAACACTCTGGACGGTCACCAGAGCCACAGCAACACTCTGGACGGTCACCAGAGCCACAGCAACACTCTGGGCGGTCACCAGAGCCACAGCAACACTCTGGGCGGTCACCAGTGCCACAGCAACACTCTGGACGGTCACCAGTGCCACAGCAACACTCTGGACGGTCACCAGTGCCACAGCAACACTCTGGACGGTCACCAGAGCCACAGCAACACTCTGGACGGTCACCAGAGCCACAGCAACACTCTGGGCGGTCACCAGTGCCACAGCAACACTCTGGGCGGTCACCAGAGCCACAGCAACACTCTGGACGGTCACCAGAGCCACAGCAACACTCTGGGCGGTCACCAGAGCCACAGCAACACCCTGGACGGTCACCAGAGCCACAGCAACACTCTGGGCGGTCACCAGTGCCACAGCAACACTCTGGGCGGTCACCAGTGCCACAGCAACACTCTGGACGGTCACCAGAGCCACAGCAACACTCTGGACGGTCACCAGTGCCACAGCAACACTCTGGACGGTCACCAGAGCCACAGCAACACTCTGGGCGGTCACCAGTGCCACAGCAACACTCTGGGCGGTCACCAATGCCACAGCAACACTGGGCGGTCACCAGTGCCACAGCAACATTGGGCGGTCACCAGTGCTACAGCAACCCTGGGCGGTCACCAGTGCCACAGCAACACTGGGCGGTCACCAGTACCACAGCAACACTCTGGGCGGTCACCAGTGCCACAACAACACTCTGGGCGGTCACCAGTGCCACAGCAACACTCTGGGCGGTCACCAGTGCCACAGCAACACTCTGGGCGGTCACCAGTGCCACAACAACACTTTGGGCGGTCACCAGTGCAACAGCAACACTCTGGGCAGTCACCAGTGCCACAGCAACACTCTGGGCGGTCACCAGTGCCACAGCAACACTCTGGGCGGTCACCAGTGCCATAGCAACACTCTGTGTGGTCTCAATCTAACATATACTCCAATCCAAAATAATGATGACGTTAAATTATTTACAGTGTACGTGTACTGGAATCACATGTAAATATATTTGGCTTCGGTTCGTGTGTTTTTGGCTTGACAGGTTAGGTTCAGGCAACCCTTCCTGTACCCGTCGTCCATGGGTTTAAAAACTTGGTGCAGTTGTCCAGACATTCACCTGATTCATAAAGCAGTTATGTCATTATTTGTGAGAGTTACCTCACTATCGTGATTAGGGCTTTATCGGATAAAGAGGCAGGAAATGAATTAGGTTCCTTTGATGGAGTGATAGACTGTCTTAATCATTCTTTCGTGGTCTGACATTATCATATTATACGTATGACATACTTTACAGCCAAAACTCACTACTCGGCCTAGTATGCAAAGCCCAGTTTACCTAATAGGCAGAGAAATTTTTGTTATTTTCAAAAAAATATTTCAAATTGGTTTATATGAATTAATATTATTAAATTATATTAAGAAGATGAATTACTGGCTTAATTATGTTAGGTTAGGTTAGGTTAGGTTAGGTTAGGTTAAGTATGGTAGGTTAGGTTAGGTTAGGTATGGTAGGTTAGGTTTGGTCACATTTCTACGTTTGTTTTAACTTAAACAAAATGAACTCATATGTAATGTAATGAAAAGCTTTATCATTTCATACGAAAAGTAAATACATATATAACTTCAGGAAAACTTGGTTTATTAGACAAATTGGGACTTGCATAGTAGACCAAGTAGTGCATTCTGGCTATTAGGTAATATATATATATATATATATATATATATATATATATATATATATATATATATATATATATATATATATATATATATATATATATAATTGGTAATCTTGGTAATTTTCTATTGAGAGTAGCGAACGAACCAAGAGCTCTCAGTGAATCATTATATATGTGCTATAGCTCCATTGAGGCGCTCGGAGCGAGAAACATCAGGCCCATTCTGCTCTATATCAACTGAAGTAATATCAACTCTATATCAACTGAAGTAATATCAACTCTATATCAACTGAAGTAATATCAACTCTATATCAACTGAAGTAATCAATCGTTAATATTAATTTCTGAATGTTCATGAATGAATTTGTTAACCCATCCTCTAGAAATGACAGTGTTTATATCAACTATTTGGTCGAACGTGCAAAAATGGATTGTTACAGCCAACAAACTTCACGGTGTGTACTAATAATTCTGTAAATGTCAGGGGAAATAAAACGTCAAACACCAATCTTAATCTTTCCAAGGCCTTGTATAACACGAATGTTCTAAATTAGACCTAGCGTTGTTTTTTTAGGTTGACCAGGCCACACACTAGAAGGTGAAGGGATGACGACATTTCGGTCCGTCCTGGACCATTCTCAAGTCGATTGTCTGAAGATGGAAGTAGCACAGTGGTTTTTTAGGCCTTGGATAGGTTAGATTACTTTTAGTTTTTTAAAGGATGCCATTTACGCTAACCCAAATGGGTTAACGTACAAAAGGTTAATTTACATGGATTGGTTAATTTTGGACACATTTGACGGAATAGTTAATAAAAATGCTATTATTATTGAAGAATGGGCTGATTTAAGCAAAATTTTAAATGTTAGTGTTAAGAATAAATAACAAAGATACGAACTAGGGAAACTGTAAGTGGAATACAGATTATAAACAATAAAACATAATTCTACAAAAAGTTCCTTCCTCTAGTAGAATGGGCCTGATGTTTCTCGCTCCGAGCGCCTCAATGGAGCTATAGCACATGTAACAATAAGTCCTCAGGCACTTTAGGTTGACCTGAACAACCAAATTCTGCGATAGAATTTAATTGTCACTAAACCTCTTACCTACTAAAAATAAATTAATGAAGTGCTTATATTTATTTATAATAGACGAAGAAAATATCATTGAAGAAATACAATTTGGGTATTTTTTTATGGGGGATGATCCACCCCCTGAGAGCCCATATGCCCTACGAGCGTCGAGGAGCGAGAGATCAAGAAGTGTGAGGCAGAAGTGGTGGCGCCAGACAACGTCAGCGCACAAGGTGTGGGAAGGGGGCGTGGCTTGCTATGGTGCAGCGAGGGGAGATGTGGGCGTGGCTACACTCTAGGGGGAGGGGTATGTGGGAGAGAGAGAGGTATGTGAGGGAAGCGGTGGGTGGGCGGGTTAGATATGTCGCCAAGGTGTATATAAGGGTGTGTTGGAGGGTGTGTGGAGCATTGACCATCCGCCCTGCAACCGTGCACATCCGACCTCTCCACACGCCGCCAGACCAACGCCACACTCTTGCCCAGGTGAGAGACGCTTTCAGACACCTCCCCATGAGAAAGACTTTACCCACATCTCTCCAGGTGAGAGATGTTCCCTTATGTACGTTTCCCTGCTCTCGCATACCATCTGTTTGGTATCTCCACGTGATCTCCGGTAAAATCATTGAGACATTCAACTGGATGATCGTATCAGACACATCACAATCGTTTCCGTTGGTGTTGGGTTTAAGACCAATTAATCTCTTGGAGGTTATTAAGGCCGAAACTATAGCTTACTGACCGTCCATCAGGTATACCTTACTCCTGAACATAATTCAGAACTAAAGAGAACTTCGAGTATATACACCTAGAAGCAGAGTTCACTTCTCAGCGTATATTCCTTGTAGGTTAACGACTGTGGTGTTGGACATAAGAACATCAACCTCTGGAAGGTAATTAAGGCCACACAATTGCTTACCGACTAACCTACATGGTATAACTTTATAATCATAGACATGATCAGGGCTAAAGTAGAGTAATATATAAACCACAATTAATAAAATAGAGTAATATGTAAACTGGTAAAACCACAATTAATATCATTCTTATGAACATTTAAAAATAACTATTTGGATAGCCAAACAATGTAGATGGTTTTATTTTACTATAAAAACACTCAGATGCATCATTTTACTTACATAACCTCAGAGGTGTTTTCCTTACTCGCATCACTGCCCGTAGTTAGACCGCAGTAAAATTATGTAAAGTATAAAGAATAAGTATATAATTAAATGTGAAGCTAAAGTAAAACAGTATACAGTTGTAATGATGAATCTTGCTAGTCACCGATGTCTCGCTTCTAAATTATCCAGGGCTTTCTATAATTTATTTTCCATCACTTCGTATTGTTTTATATTAAATACTCAATAAAGACTCGCACGTTTCTGGTCATATAAATACCTACAATATGATCAGAACTTTACCAAGTTTGATTTTCTGGTATAAATTGCATTTAAAATGTTTTATATTTAAAGCTTATATTCTTAAATTTGTGTTACCTATTCTCACGGTATGAGGTTACTGTGTTAACTATCACAACTCCGCCAACTTTGCAAATTGAAAATTTAAATTATTTTCATATTTTATAATTGAAAATGAATGAAGCCATGAGAGATAAAAATTATATTAATATAAGCAATATGACAACCATCTGATGTTCCCGAAAGGAATTCCTAATAATTCTGCATATCCCGTATGATCTCTCGCGCTACACGCTAGAACATCTGCAGCTACATATGTTCTGTATATAATGGAACACACTCACATTAGACAACCGGCGGTTAGGAAGGCGGGATCCAAGAGCTTGAGCATGCAGACACAAATAGTAAACACACTCACACACATAGTGGGTGAGAGGCATGAGGAATTTTATTTAGATATAATCAGAAAAATATATTTAAATTGCACGTCAATAAGACAATAATTAGATTGTGTGATAAATACTGCAGTTGCCTCTATTAAACCTGATTTCGGTGGGAACATGCAAATGCAGGCTAATTTTGTTGTGGTCAATTTAGATTTCACATGTTGGTGTTTAGTGTTCGTTACCAGGGACTGTAATTAGTTATGTTATTCAATGAAGTGCCTTTCCCTTGAAACGATGCCCCAATTGCTTAACACCCGGATCCCTAATTACTACAGCAGAATGAACAGGAGCGAATTAGAAGCTAGAAGTAGTGTACGATAGTCCCAGATTCTCTCTCACGAGGCTAGCGAGCCTATCACTCCACTACTAGATGCTCGAGTAGTCTGAAGCTGTTGTTGTTGTTTTAGATTCAGCTATTCGGAACAAAAGTTCCAAGTAGCACAGGCTATGGTGAGCCCGTAGTGGATTTACCTGGCACAGGAACGGGGGGTCTGAAGCTTCTATACTAACATAATATACGATGGGTGATAATAGGGTACACTAAGTGGAGGCGTGTGTGTGGCAAGTTTAGTTTCACAAGGTGGAACCCAACCCGAGATGTGCGATGATACTCGAACATGACAAGTTGTGTTGTGGGAGAGAGTTCTCGCTCACAGGGAAAAGTGCGAGATAAAGTGATAAAACATAGGCCATCAAAATTCCACCTGTGAAGTATTGTAACTAGAACATATCAAGGTGTGGAGCAGGGCTCACCACGACCCCACTCCCACGCGGACTCGTGCAACAAGACACCTGTTGATGAGATGCACAGTTTCGCTCCGTGAACCTTGCGTTGTCACACAGTTCCGCTTCTTGAACCAAGCGTTGTCACACAGTTCCGCTTCATGAACCAAGCGTTGTCACATATTTCCGCTTCATGAACCTTGCGTTGTCACATATTTCCGCTTCATGAACCTTACGTTGTCACACGGTTCCGCTTCATGAACTTTGCGTTGTCAAACAGTTCCGCTTCATGAACTTTGCGTTGTCACACAGTTCCGCTACATGAACCTTGCGTTGTCAAACAGTTCCGCTTCATGAACCTTGCGTTGTCAAACAGTTCCGCTTCATGAACCTTGCGTTGTCACACAGTTCCGCTTCATGAACCTTACGTTGTCACACAGTTCCGCTCACTGTACCTTGCGTTGTCACACAGTTCCGCTCACTGTACCAAGCGTTTTCACATAGTTCCGCTTCATGAACTTTGCGTTGTCACACAGTTCCGCTTCATGAACCTTGCGTTGTCGCATATTTCCGCTTCATGAACCTTGCGTTGTCACATATTTCCGCTTCATGAACCTTGCGTTGTCACATATTTCCGCTTCATGAACCTTGCGTTGTCAAACAGTTCCGCTTCATGAACCTTGCGTTGTCAAACAGTTCCGCTTCATTAACCTTGCGTTGTCAAACAGTTCCGCTTCATGAACCTTGCGTTGTCAAACAGTTCCGCTTCATGAACCTTACGTTGTCACACAGTTCCGCTTCATGAACCTTGCATTGTCACACAGTTCCGCTTCATGAACCTTGCGTTGTCACACAGTTCCGCTTCATGAACCTTGCGTTGCAAGACACGTCATAAAATAGCCTATTACAATTCTCACAGGTTTGAATCTGTGTCGATGTGATACTTAACGTGTTGAACAAACCACATACCAGAAAGTGAAACGACGACGTTTCGGTCCGTCCTGGACCATTCTCAAGACAATCGACTTGAGAATGGTCCAGGACGGACCGAAACGTCGTCGTCCCTTCACTTTCTAGTGTGGTTTGGTCACCATATTTCACCCACGTTATTGTGACTCCTCGTCTGCTGATATTTAACGTGTGTCACATGTACTAGTGATCCGAACTTTAATTACAAGTCATTATTCGTCTTGACGGTTGTTTGGTTTAGGCTAATCAACCTCTGGAGGGTTATTAAGGCTACCAATATATCTTACTGGCCAGCCCAGCAAGTATATTTAGTCCTGAACATGGTCCAGGACACAAGCAAACTCTCAGTTCACGATCCTTTCAAAGCGGGTTATACCTCCAGCCCCTTCCTCCCCAGTTGCCATAACGTCACAGAATTGATGTACTAAATTGCCAGAACCTAACCTAACCGACGAAGCCACGATGATGGTGATCATGTCTCCCCTAACTCTTCTGTCTTCCAGTGTCGTGAGGTTTAGTACATTAATCTTTCCTCGTAGCTCATACCCCTCAGCTCGGGGACTAGCCTGATGGTATACCTCTGAACCTTTTCCAACCTCGTTCTGTGTTTGACTAGATATGGACTACAGACTGGAGCCGCATACTACAGAATTGGTCTGACATATGAGAGATATAGAGTTCTGAATGATTCATTACACAAGTTTTTAAAGGCCCTTCTCATGTTTGCCAGCCTTGCATATGCCGCTAATGATATCTTTTTGATGAGGGCTTCAGGGGGACAGTTCGGGTGTGATATCAACCCACAGATCTTTCGATTGCAAGGAGTGGCAGTGCGCAGCTGTCTAAATGATATCGCAATGCACATCTACCTGTTTAAATTACATTGTAGTTGATATGTAACTGGCCAAATGTTGACCAGACCACACACTAGAAGGTGAAGGGACGACGACGTTTCGGTCCGTCCTGGACCGAGGACCGTCCTGGACCGTCTCAAGTCGATCCGGCCTGTAACTGGCCAAATGTCTTTACAACGTAATGCTAGCTTGCTAAGTGTCATTGTAATGAACATTCACGTGACTCAAAACTATCGTAATGTTTATCGATTCTATACAAAAACTCAAAACACCTAAATTCAGACCACTGAAGACTATTCTTGACTACTTGTTCTTATGTTTAGCGGCTGTTATTCCAAATGTCTCCACATATCATATTCATTTTCCTTAATGCCATGCTATTTATTCACTTTCTCTCTCTATCTCTTGAGAGAGAGAGAGAGAGAGAGAGAGAGAGAGAGAGAGAGAGAGAGAGAGAGAGAGAGAGAGAGAGAGAGAGAGAGAGAGAATAAGCATGACTCGCCAGAAAGCAAGCAAGTTATTCCTGGATAATGGATAATGGAAAATAATATCCCTGGATAATGGCCCACATCTCCCACAATAATTTTTAAAAATTGCAAAAATTAAAATTTCAAATGACAAAAATAATATTGCCGACACAATATGGAACATAAAACAATAACAACAAATCATGACTGAACTAATCGTTGTTATTCAGAGAACGAACCGGGATATCGGACAAACCTTCTTTCACTACACACAAAGACAGCCACGACAAAAGTCGATATGAACAAAAACCGGATTTTCACTTATTGTAATGGTTATTGAAATATATTCACAAGGCGCTGAATGACGTTGGAGCCTCTTTGTAAACTTTCACCTTTGTTAAGAAGACGAGGTCAAACACTAGGACGATGGAGATACACCTGTATTTCTATAGATTCTAGAAATACAGGTGTATAGAATACCACGTCCCGTGCTATATACACTGAGGATATACTTTAGTCTTAAATATATATATATATATATTCTGCTACTTGCTCAGTAAGGAAGTGGACTTCACGGCTTTAATTATCCTCCAGGACTAGGACAAGCACCAGACCCAACCAGCACTGCAGCAGAAAGCCTCCACCCGCCGCTCGGCGCCAAGTAAACTACTGCTGCATTGAGTGCGCAACATTTCATTGCTGTAAAAATGCTTTATTGCTGCAATATAATTTTTGTATTCTCTCTGCGATACGAGCACAACAATCATTTTGGAATTTGCAATTTTATTGTAAAGCTTTCCCACTCTAAAGCCTATAAATGATTTACATATAATGATGTACTAAAGTTGGGTGCAAATCATTCGTTCTAACACTAAAAATATTAAGAACATTGATAAATATTTATTTATAAAGATGATAAAGATGTAATAAAACAATTGTTTTATTTTATATATATATATATATATATATATATATATATATAAATATATATATATATATATATATATATATATATATATATATATATATATATATATATATATATATATATATATATATATTCGCAAGTCGATATATATATTAAATTGGCTTGTGTGTTTGTGTAAGTTAAGGTTCAAAATTGTGGCTCGTGTTCTCTCATATTAGTGAAATGTGTCAATGAAAACGAACTACTGGTCTGTGTTCAACTAGGTGATGTTGGGTCATTGAAGAGCATCAGCTTTCAATGAATCTTAACAGTCTATTAGCCATTTGGTCAGAGTACTGGACAGAGTACTGTCAAGGTGTTTCATTGCTCCTGTCAGTCTAGGTTTGAACCTTAAACAATCATCACAAATGAATTTTCCATTTGCCTTAACAATTTAATACAATATTGGAATCAATTTCAATCTTAATAGATCCTGACGACTTTGATCTCAGATCCGATGTAGTCTGTCTTTTCAAGTGTTCGATCTGGACTGCTCCATAGGAGCCGGATGTCTCACAGTGCCTTAAACACCGTACATGTCAACATATGGGTATCATTTATCTTATACGATTGCTTCTTAGGCAACTTCCATTCTCTGCAATACGAGATCACTATGAGGCTATCGGTCACCCTTTTACTTACAGCGATTTGAATGTATTTACTCTTACGTCGTGTCGAATTGACCTCGATATTGTACCCTGTCCTCAGACTAGATTCGTCTAGGCGGCGGTCGACCCCAATCTTGAGATGATTTCGGGGGTTAGTGTCCCCGCGGCCCGGTCCTCGACCAGGCCTCCACTCCCAGGAAGCAGTCCGTAGCAGCTGTCTAACTCCCAGGTCCCTATTTACTGCTAGGTAACAGGGGCATCTGAGTGAAAGAAACACTTTGCCCATTTGTCTCCGCCTCCACCGGGGATCGAACCCGGAATCTCAGGGCTACTAATCCGAAGCGCTGTCCACCCAGCTGTCAGGCGCCCTAGGGGCCCCAAGGGCACATTCATGTATTTTAACGTACTACGTATTACAAATTTGTACTTCCTTAAATGTAAGGAATATTATTACATCCTAAATTGTGCTGAATATTTAAGTTTAACTTGGGTTAGGTTCTATTGGCCACTGTTGGTATTTGTAATACGTGGATGAAGCATTTACAGAGATGGGATTCGAGCAGAGGACGTGAACAAAGCACTGCGCTAGGAAAGTACATACGTCATCAGTTATGAGTCGAGTGTGAAGTGTTTTTCATTCATGAACAGAGAGTTTTGTCGTGACCCTGGCACACTGTTCCCTTTGGAAGTCTTGCGACCCCGACCAGCCTATGTTCATCCCGTACCCCAGACCATTCCCTCTGCTAATTTGCGTGAGGCTGGCCCCAAGCGTCTAGGCTACAACTTTGGCCAGACATTCTCTCTTGTAGTGTACATATACTGTCCAGGTATATACGCTTAGTAGTGCATTCCTTATTTAAGAGCGCGTGTTATAGGGATACGAAGCACAGCCCTGTCTACGATCTGTGCTACGACGCTGTCAATTCTGGGTACAACCGGTTACTTAAATCGCCACTAAACTTGGAAATACTGGTGGCTACATCTGCCATAATGAGAATGAGACGATCATTGGTCGGGTGGAGAGACGACATTCCACGAGGGAAGTGTTGCCGCACAAGAGGCAGTCAGGTGCGCCACTGACGGTGTACACAAACAAGGCAGTTTCCATACACTCCGTCCTCCGGAGGCCGGCCACACACGCACAGTTTTAACTGACAGTTATAACTGTTCAGTTAAAACTGCACGTGTGTGGGTATCTCAGTTGCTCATTTCGTCAGTTCAACAGAACTGTACAGTTGAACTGCGACAAATGCAATGTTCCATATTTTTAACTGAAAGGAGTAACTGAACTGAGCATGTGTGGGGGATTCGTAACTGTACAGTTCTCAACTTCTCATTTCTACAGGTGGTAGAAATGAGGATTTTCTACAGTTTCAGTCATGCGCAAATAATTGAGAAAATCAATTGGTTCTTCACTTAATTCCTTTAACAATTTAATATCAGAACATTGATTTCGCCTTAGTAACCACTTTTTGCACCACTGCTTACGCTTCTTAGTTTTCTTTTTTCTATTTGCTTGTAGCATTACAAAGAGTACACCAAGAGCGGCAAGATCCTACTCCTCGGAATCCATGGTACAACTGAGGGACTGAACTGTGTGTGTGTGTGCATTTCATTTTTAACTGACGTCAGTTTGAAGTGTGACAGTTATAACTGAACAGTCATAACTGTCAGTTAAAACTGCACGTGTGTGGCCGGTCTTAGGTTTCCCAACGTCAGGAAAACGGTCAATTTAAAGTGCCCTTATCCTAACCTACCAGAGGACTTAAAACAGAAAACGGGACAGTACGTCACTTTCACGAGCCGCTTCCATTTTCAAGTATGATAATTTTTGGCCCATGTAATGCATACGAGCGAAATGCGACGTTGTTTGTAGAAGGACAAGTTATTTCATGCGGTGAGTATCGGCGCCACGAGATGTGACATTCAATTATTTATCTGATTTTAATCAATTTTAATTTCAATTACTGATCTGATATGACTAAAGGAAAAAATGTTGCCGAATGAAGTACTTTATCAGTATTTCAAAACTTTGATTTTTTAAATAATCTGCTGATTAGGTGCTGGAGTTATAAATGAATGAGCCTCTGAGGGTTATTAAGGCCACTACAATAGCTTACTGACTCACCAGCAGTTATACTTCAATCCTGAACATTGTCCAGGAGTAAACTCTCAATGCATACACTCCGAAAGGTAAAATACACTTTGATGACCAGACCACACACTAGAAGGTGAAGGGACGACGACGTTTCGGTCCGTCCTGGACCATTTTTTGTATTGCCTGCATCTACTTCCTCATCACAATCCACTTGAGAATGGTCCAGGACGGACCGAAACGTCGTCGTCCCTTCACCTTCTAGTGTGTGGTCTGGTCAACTTACTTTAGCCACGTTATTGTGACTCATCGCCTGCGTAAAATACACTTCTTGGTGTATAGTGTATATATATATACTTAGAGCTGAAAATCTTTATAAAGTGTTAGTGCGTCCCCAAGTGAGAGTATGGTGAGCTGGTGGGCCCTTATAGCTCTTGGGAACTGTTGTGTCCCCCCTAGATACTCCCGCGGTACAAGACAGACTGCTTGTTTAAACAATTATCCTTTAAGTTACAATGCTCCGTCCTTCAGCAACAGTATTCCATAGTATTTACATTACAGCGAAAATCAACTGTCTGTTGCACATTGTAACACAATTCTTGTTCATGTGTTGTGCTTTTTTTGTTATTGCTTATGCCTCCAAGGCATAGAAAACGCCTGGTTATTTCCCTCAAACTATATTTTGCCTCAGACAGCTTAGGGGAGACTGTCTTGAAGGAATCTGAAGGCTACCGACATTTGTTCTTAAGTCAGCAGTCTTCAGGGACTTCCAAGACGTCTAACACTAGGCTATCTTACACGAAGGCTAAAATCAAAGTAGTTGGTAAACAAATGCCATTTCTTTTCTATATATATGAGTTTGAAGGCTCATGCAATCGGAAATTAACCCTTAATTACTATCGAGGATCAAAGCAACAGTGTTATGTAGTGTTACAGCAATACATGAAGATACCAATAGAAATATAATTGGAAATATTATTACATGATATTTCCAATAAAGTAAATACAGAAAGAGTCCCAAGCCGGAGCCTCAGCATATTGTTGATGACCTTCAGGCCTACGAGCGAGCACAGACAGCGAGCACAGACGAGTGAGCACAGACGAGCGAGCACAGACGAGCGAGCACAGACGAGCACAGACTAACTCTTGTGATCGCAGCAATGCAACATTTTCACAAAATGCATCAGACCCCAAATACATTTCCTATAAATCTTGCATGAAAAAAATTGATAAATTATTAAACATTGAAAAAAACATGAATTCTTAACAGCATTAAAACGTAAATACAAAATTACCAATAACACATCAGCTTTGGTGTTTAACGCTTCAGAAGACATTGCCAAAAGGACTTCAACTCTTCGTCTAATGATCCCCAAGTGACTCTAATTACATCCTTAATTAGAAATGGCGAAGTTTAGGTTTACAACATGTAAATAAAAGTACAGGGAGGAGTGACAAGCGTTGATATTACCGCCAGTCACCGCTCCACCGCCATCAAAGCGGCTAATATGATACTTTTTGTTGAAGCCTATCTGACGGCGCCCTGATGTTGGGGGAACATGTCTGACGACACTATAATGTGGTAGAGAGCACCTCTGAGAGCACTATAATTTGAGAGAGAGCACCTCTGAGAGCGCTATAATGTGGGAGAGAGAGCACCTCTGAGAGCACTATAATATGCTCAGCAGTGAACAGTGAACCACTTACCAACGTCAAACAGTTCTCCAGCGTCAAGCCAACGCCGTCATGGTAGCCAGGGAAGATAACTACCCATCCTCTCGCTACTACGTCACGTTCTGTATGGTGTAATCCCTCCAACGTACATAATACAAAGCTATATAGGAAAGTAACAGCTCACAAATATCAACGTTTTCTGTGAGTAAGTTAGGTTATCTTGAGATGATTTCGGGGCTTAGCGTCCCCGCGGCCCGGTCCTCGACCAGGCCTCCTTTTTGTTACACCCGCCCCCAAGAAGCAGCCCGTAGCAGCTGTCTAACTCCCAGGTACCTATTTACTGCTAGGTAAAAGGGGCATCAGGGTGAAAGAAACATTTTGCCCATTTGTCTCCGCCTCCACCGGGGATCGAACCCGGAACCTCAGGACTACTAGGTTAGGTTAAGTTAGGTGTTCGTATGTTTCTGGTTAGGTTAATAGGACTCTGTATTTTGTACGTTGTGGCAAAGCAGGAATAGGGGCTGGTACAGTCACAACACGCTGTGTTTCTGTGGCACCTGCTTAAGTGTTAATAACACCTGCTTAAGCAGGTCTTAACACTTAAACAGTCTGTTTAAGGGGACTCCTTCGACATGTACATGCTTCAGTAGTTGTCTTTCCTATGTCTCCCCCCAGTATGATCTACCTCCCCCAGTATGATCTGCCTCCCCTAGTATGACCTACGTCCCGTGGTATGATCTTCCTCTTAATTCGTATAATCTGCCAGTGGCTTCCCTTAATATGAGTTGCCTCCCATAGTATGACCTACGTCCCGTGGTATGATCTTCCTCTTAATACGTATAATCTGCCAGTGGCTTCCCTTAATATGAGTTGCCTCCCATAGTATGATCTATGATCTGGTTCCTCAAGTATGATTTACAATATATGGCCTTAAGTGTATTATAATGTGGCAATACATAGCTTTCCCTAATATTAGTTACCTACCCCGGGAGCCGGTCGGCCGAGCGGACAGCACACTGGACTTGTGATCCTGTGGTCCTGGGTTCGATCCCAGGCGCCGGAGAGAAACAATGGGCAGAGTTTCTTTCACCCTATGCCCCTGTTACCTAGCAGTAAAATAGGTACCTGGGTGTTAGTCAGCTGTCACGGGCTGCTGCCTGGGGGTGGAGGCCTGGTCGAGGACCGGGCCGCGGGGACACTAAAAAGCCCCGAAATCATCTCAAGATAACCTCAAGATAACCCCTAGCATGAGCTGCGTCCCCTAGTGTGATCTGCTTCTAGTATGAGCTGCGTCCCCTAAAGTGGTTCGACCAATTCGTGGCATTTTAGTTAGTATAATCTGGCAAGACTTGGATTCGTGATTTATTTAATAGTAAATGATCTCCAATACTGTGAATTGCTTCAAATTGGCTTCCGTCCATGTTAACGACCTCTCACTCGTAAACGACGTCTTGTAACCATCTGAGAAGTCACCACTGTAACGATCCCTGAGGTCACCACTGTAGAGGTGACCACAATCACAGCTGCTACCATTGTAACGTTTATGACACTCTAGTACTACTGTTAGTGTACAACAGTGGTAACACTCACTGTAATGGTTACTATATCTTGTATGTAACTCTTTAGACTGTAATAATTACATTGATATAACCCCAAACAGTTGGAAGAGTCCGCCCTCGCAGTAGAAATGCTAATTCAGTTATCAGGGGAAGGAGGAGAAATGACTGCGATGTTAACGATATCTTGACAGTTCTTACAGCCCAGATGGGAGATAAGGTTACTCACGGAACTAATAATGGCGCCATCACTCCACCTGGAACTTCAATAATTAGGCTACTTGGCTCGGGAGGAAACCTATCAACTCTTAAATCTTTTAAAGAAATTAATCTTTTAATTCTTACTGGATGAATAGAATTCCTTTATATTAACTTCAAGAATTACAAAGGGGAATATATTTACTCATAAAAATGCTCAAGATCACAGGTAAAGTCCAAATCAATTCAAGATCTATGACTCAGAATCTATTAAGAGAAAATGTACAAAATACGCAGGAGAATAATTAACAGTAACTTTATTTAATAATGCAAATTAATTAACCCCAAGCTAGTGACATCCAATCCTTAGAGGCAAGGCAATGGAATACAGATTGTACAGGAAACTTACACAGACAAATACCTTGCAGCCACTGCCTCTCAGTCCGTGTTTGTAGCCTCATGGAGCACCATTACCCCCTCGTGTACTCGTCCAATTAACACTAAAATGTTTGTGTTTCATATGCTTCAAGGTGGAGTCCTGGCGCCATGTCTCTCTTGGGCCTATACCCAATCAATTTGAGCCAGGGGCGAAGTCTTGCCAGGAGGCCTAGGTGGAGGCGGGAACATGTGACCCAAAGTTTATGATACTCGGGTGAAGGTGAGTGTGACTTATCCACCTCCAGCTGTCAAGAGGCAGGGAGAGAAGAGAGGGTAGGGGGAGGAGGAAAGGATAAGAGAGCGAGAAGAGAGAGAGGAGGAAGAAGGGAGAGAGAGGGGAGAATTGAGAGTGGAATGAATAATAAGAAGGGGAGAGAGAGAAACACGAAGGAGACACCTTTTGTTCAGCTCACCGTTACACTCCCCCAATAAACGACTCCCCCCCCCATACGATCTCCCTTCCCCCAGAACAAGTTAAAAACAAGATCCCATTAAAAAAAAATTGACCTGAATCACATTAAAAACAAAAAAATACTCAGGCGAATATAAAAATTTTAAATATATGTAATATCTGCCAATACCTCGAACCGGTTGAGCGCGAGAGAAAGAAGAAAAACAAAAAATGGTTCCATTTTTACTTTAATCTCAGTAATTGCAAGAGTGACATCGGGAGACGCGAGCTTCACCTGTTTCCTAATTTACAATTTCAATTCCAAAAATTCCCCCCCCCCCTCCACCACATAAGTGCAGTTGTAAACATAGGGAGATGTACACTATTTTTGGATATGTTTTGGTGATTCTGAGCGAGGCTCGACACACTGGAACTTGTCTTTGCATAATGGCCTCTATAGACATCAGAACATTTTATTTGTCAAACTCGTGATCTCAATGATGTGTTGTTTCGAGATTGTATTATTTCCGATGACTTGTGTTCACCGTACTTCTTCACCGTTACAGTGCCTTCGGTCCGTCGTGAAGGGGCCCAGTAGACCTTTATACAGTTGTAGTGTCTTTGGACCCGTGTGTAGGCTTTCCCAAAAATGTTATTGTGTTTTATAAATCCGCTGTTTTCTTTGTTAACCCGTACGTGTCCAGGAGCTGAGTTCGGTAAAAACAAAGACAGCATAGCTTATTTATTGGAAATAATCATAGGTAACGTTTTCGCTTTCAGGTAAGTCTATTTTCTTGGACAAACTCGACCAGTGCTGTAATATGTGAAGTTCTACTAATAATCATTATATCTAACTTGGGATAAAGAAAGTAAACAAAAACTTAAACCACAACGATTTTTGTATTATGATTCATTTAAATGTCCAAGATATTTATGTCCGACAAGGACACATTAACAACAAACTAGATCAGTTTGGCTTAAAAAGATCTGAATACACTATACTAATAGAAAACGGACGTCGATGCTTTATTTGACCGCTAACTTAAATATTTTCAGGTATATAAGCAAACTGCTACAATAGAAAACGGATGTCGGTGCCGTGCTTGACCGCTAACTTAAATATTTTGTTATAAGGGCAAAGTCTTACCAAGATTGGTACAATTCGTTTTGTTGGGGCAAGACAGCTGTGAATATATATAAATAGTTTAGGCTTGTATCAGGGGCCACTACACTACTTCTTCATCACATGGATTTAATAACACAACAACACCTACAATATTGGCGAAACATTTATTTTAAAAACGTCACACACAGTAGAGGTATCGTGCGAGAAGGTTCTATACCCAACATTTATATATACTTGGAAATGTTGGATATAACCTAACGACCCTTAACCTAACCTAACACCCCTGACCTAACCCAGGGCACACGAATAGAAAACGAGACATCCCGTCAATTTTGAGAGCCGCTATGTTTTTATAGTACATTATATTTTGGCTGTTGGGGATTTATTCCCCAAAATAAAATGTACTATTCGATGTAATCGAGAGTTACTGGCCACACATTCTCTTGGAGCACATAGTCCAGCGACCCCACGTAAGTCTATAATGTTACCCGGTCATCTGTTTCAACAAATATCTTCTCTAGTTACTTGACTATTTTCATGTTCCATTTTATTTGCTACATATAAAACCCCTATTTACAGCTCTCATAGTATACCCTTTTATTCATTTTTATACATTAATAAGTTATACTTATAAAGCACGATCGAACTCAAATTAACTTTAATTTTTTTTAATAACTTTCTTAAAAGCCAATTGTATTCAAAATCAAAAACAAATCTAAAACAAAACTTTTAAAGCTAAATGCAACATCAATTTAAGATAACATAAGATTTGACGACTTGGAGATTTAAGACACCCAGAAAATGGATAATGTGACTGTGACTCGACACTTCCACGATCAGAGATTCAGTACCCAGAAACCGTCACAGCCGGCCGTGTCTCTGGCTGCTCCAGCTCTCTCTCT
Organism: Procambarus clarkii; assembly: GCF_040958095.1. Lineage (NCBI taxonomy): Eukaryota > Metazoa > Arthropoda > Malacostraca > Decapoda > Cambaridae > Procambarus > Procambarus clarkii. Next base: position 451,271 of record NC_091240.1, read on the forward strand.
CTCTCAGCATTTCACTCTAGAAGGTCGCAACCCCGAATCCGAATATATACAGGATAAGACACCCCGAAGGGCGAGCTTGGAAGTGGGGACAAAAGAAGATAATGGAGGTGAGAGGAAGTAGATTGTAGGAGAAACAAGTGCCAGAGCTAAACCCAGCTGCGCGTCGTGTGGTTGCGCCATTGGAAGCCAGTACTCAGTCGAGTGTCTCAGTGGCAACAACAGGGACATCTCGAAACTCACAACATCGCAATGATTGGCTCAAAAGCGTCAGGGCTGAACGTGTACGGATGATTTGTGCTGGGTGTTGAGAGCTGTATATTTATGGATGGTGGAGGCTAGATGCTGAGAGTTTATCGAAATACAGAGATAGGAGGAGAATCATGGATGGTGGAGAAGAGGTCGTAGGTGTTTCGTGGTAGTCTGAGAGTGTGTAAGAGAAAGTCAATGTGTTGTTCATGATAAGTGAGTAGTCTGTCAAGTTGTTTGTCTAATAAAATTTTCCAGTAGACATTGAGGGCAGGAATGTTGGTACTTTCATGGAGACTTTCGCTGGTATTGAACTCTCGCCATCGGGTGTTAAGTACCCATCTAAGTGCTCGGACTCCCACTCCCAGTCTGGTGTTTTATACCAGGAAGAGTTGGTGGACCTTCTCCTGTGATGTGATTGGCGATTAGAGACCAAGACTGCTGCTGCTGTTTCCTCTACCGTGCGTCACAAACTCTAGAAGGTCCGGTGAACGCCCCTTGACGAGCATGCGTTCTCCAAGACAACCCTCCTGAACCCCTTTAAAGCAGTAGCCGACGTAACACCTATTGACATTGGACAAGAAGGCACGGACTTCGTCTTCGACTTCTCGAGCGAGGAAGACTTCGACGCACTGTTGCACAACGCCTACGACATTCGTGACAAGCACATCCTTCTCCACTTCCCAAGTCAATACATTGCTGCCCGATCAGTCTGTCGGTAACCTCAGCCAATGTATCTATGAACAGAGCCGTGGATCACATATACTGACCAACATCGAGGAATCAAATGAGGACTTGGAGTTATATGACTGTCATGTGCAACAACAGCACCTTGAAGCTCATTTTCACCACAGAAGCTCTGGGCTACCAGGGCTGCCAAGAATGTTTTCTACTGCTTCGATATCCACGTTCCGTCATACAAAATGAAGATGGAAAATTCTGCAACGTCAACCAGTCACTCCGATGCTACGAGTACATCCACTCCACCAGCAAATGTCAACAGCGAATTCAAAGTGTAGCCTCTGCTCAGGTGATCACCATTATTCTATCTGCAAGTCGGAAACACTACGCTGTTAGCTTTGCAATAGCGACCATCTTGCAATCTCCCATCGTTGTTCCCGAAGACAAGAAGTTATCAAGAACCTGGCGGAAACCACATCTTCTGCCGGAGCTGGCACCGGCCCTGGCACTTCAGCTCCAGCCAACCGATCAACGTCCACCTCATCCTCGACCTTCAACTTCAAGCCGCCACTCTCCCGGAGCTTCCGGGAGGAGGAACTACCACCACCACACACCAACAACCTGCTGCTACAACTACTTGACAATGGGGGCGCAGCTCCCAGCCTACCTGCCACTCAGCGAGCCAGCCGTCGCCACCTCCATCCCACCCCGACCACTCACTGTATAGCACAGTACAAGCTTTGACATTGACGGCCAGAATGATTGCTGGCACTAACCCCCAAGAATATGTGAGAATTCTGAATATTCTTTACAAAGAGAAAGATCTCCCAGCCTTCAACGTTCCTGATGATGTCTTCACCACCACCACTTCAACCTCAAGTTCTCAAGCTTGGGATCCGAACTCAGACATGACTGCGAGCACCGTTGTGCTTACAGACCGAATGTCAACAGTTGCAACGCTCCTGCTGCTACTGTATCACAAGCCACCCAGGCGCCGCCGCCTCCTACGTCGACAACTGCCACAGTCCCACCTCTCGTGTGTGCTCCCACAGAATTGTCTACACCTGCTGCAGGACCGGCGGCGACAACTCAATCTGCAAGAGCTCAACCCTCAAGATTCACCGCCTCTGCTTTTGAGTCAGCCGACTCATCGGATGAGGACGTCTTGGTTGGATCAACATCTCCTCCACTCCTACTCTACTGAAGATTTCCTTCTGGACGCCACCACCAACGACAGCACCACTATGACAGCGTAGCCAGGCCAACGGACCGGCCAAGAAGCCCAGGAAGAGGAAGATCGATGACCCGAGCCTGATAAAATCATCAAGAAAATAGACCATCTACGAAATGTAGTTGCGAAGAACTCCACCAGATCCGCGACGAGAAGCTCGGCCTCCTGCAGGACACATCAGCGAGCAACCGTGTGAACTCCTCCACCCAACCACAGCGTCAGCAGCAAGTCTTATCACCGGTGGTTGGGCCACCGAATTTGTTCTCCCCTCATCGACTTGTCTCCAGGTCCCAGCTCAAGATTTCTGCATCCTCGCCCGTGCCTTCCATCCCCTGCTTGCCTGCTCTAGGCTCCTTGGAACTTGGGGACCCTTACCTCGGCATAAGCCTAACATGTACTGTAGGTATAGCCTGGCTTCTTGTCCCCGGACTCAATGAACTATTATTCAATTATTATTCCCGATCTTGCGACCAAGTAATCAAAGGTCTTAAGTCTTCACTGATCTGGTCGACCCGGACAGATATAAATCCCGGCGGCTCTCCTAGATGTCCCTCTAGATGTCCTCTAGGCCCTCCTAGATGTCCCTCTAGATGTCCTCTAGGCCCTCCTAGATGTCCCTCTAGATGTCCTCTAGGCCCTCCTAGATGTCCCTCTAGATGTCCTCTAGGCCCTCCTAGATGTCCCTCTAGATGTCCTCTAGGCCCTCCTAGATGTCCCTCTAGATGTCCTCTAGGCCCTCCTAGATGTCCTCTAGGCCCTCCTAGATGTCCTCTAGGCCCTCCTAGATGTCCCTCTAGATGTCCTCTAGGCCCTCCTAGATGTCCCTCTAGATGTCCTCTAGGCCCTCCTAGATGTCCCTCTAGATGTCCTCTAGGCCCTCCTAGATGTCCTCTAGGCCCTCCTAGATGTCACTCTAGATGTCCTCTAGGCCCTCCTAGATGTCCCTCTAGATGTCCTCTAGGCCCTCCTAGATGTCATTAGCAAAAGTTCAAGCGAAACGTGTAAACAACCAATCAATAAGGCCCATCACTTCGCTAATTAGATCACCTGGTTGGTAGACGAGGGCAGGGAGAAGGTAAAGGAAGGGTCGGGGTAAGCCCTTCACCCATGGGGTTAGGGAGCACGGCTTTCATACATGGGGAAGGGGTGAGGGAGATGTAACCCATTCCTGTCACATAGCTCGACTTTGTTATCCAGACTGCTTATTTCCCCCCAGATGGTAAACAGTTCCACACACACACGAGCGCGCGCGCACGGCAAAAACAAGCCCGCGGCGACCTCCTGGCGGTAAATAATAGACCACTCTGCCTCACCTGATCAAAAGTTGGCAGGTGTAATGTTATACACGGCCTCGTGGAAGGGCAGATCACTTTAAGACAGCAGGAGACGGATATCTGTCCCTCTGGAAAGAACACCACATTCTTGATGAGAATACATTTTTTTGCTGGACTGATGATAGCTTTGCCTTAAGTGTGGATGATGATGAGTTATGTGAGGAGAGAACATAAGAACAAAGGTAACTGCAGAAGGCCTATTGGCCCATACGAGGCAGCTCCTATTTATAACCGCCCAATAAGATGGGGAAAGTAATAGGAATAAGAAGGGGATAGTAATAAAGTAAGTAAGAGGGAGGTTTCTATCCTGGAATAGAGACAAACCTTAGATACCCTTCGAAACCCGTTCGGTAATGATATGCTAAAACACGCAAGATCTCGTCTTTGAAGGCTCTTTACAATTTTAAAGAACCCTGAAAAGAAGTAGTAAATATAATAGACAAAAAATAGATTGGCTAGAAAGGCGAGGTCCAAGAGCTAATAGATCGATTTTGCAGACACAAATATTAAAATAAATAGTAAATTACACACAAATTACACAATAGTAAATTAAACAATAATAATATTTACAGAATAGAGTGCCAGAATTCGGCGTTGTTCAATCAAATCAAAGCTTTCTTTTGGGAGTCCAGTAAGTGTAGCACATGTCCAACTTACCACAGTGAGGGTGTCGGTGTCGCGACACTGTTGTTGGCAATAGTTTGAGTCTCCCACAGCAGCACACGTACAAATACATCTTGAGGTTATCTTGAGATGATTTCGGGGCTTAGTGTCCCCGCGGCCCGGTCCTCGACCAGGCCTCCACCCCCAGGAAGCAGCAGCCCGTAGCAGCTGACTAACTCCCAGGTACCTATTTGCTGCTCTTACATTGTTAAATTCTTGTAATTATAACTGTACAGTATATATTGATTAGCTTTTCGAATATTTTGAGAGTGTACATTGCAGTGAAATGTTTATAAATTAATAGTTTAACATAGAAAGTAGAATATACAATACAATACAATTTTATTTAGGTAAGGTACATACATACAATAAATATTTACAAGGATTGTTTAACTTATAGGTATAGCTAGTACATACAATGCCTAAAGCCTCTATTACGCAAAGCGTTTCGGGCAATATGATGATTGTGTCAACGCTGCGAGACTCTGACTCTGCCCCGGACACCGCGGGACCAAGTGCTAATATGAGAAGACCAAAGTTTTTATTCTGCAACTTTTTTCCCTGCTCATAAACATGTCCTTGAGAGTCCCCCCTCCAGCAACATGGGGTATCTCTGCGTGATTGCGTTTTCTTTGAATGTGTCGTGATAAACTCTTCGCCAACAAGTTAGAGAAGAATTCGAAACGATGTTTATGAGTGGGATTGGGTGGTTATAGATATGAGCTGCCTCGTATGGGCCAACAGGCCTTCTGCAGTTACCTTGTTCTTATGTTCTTATGATGTATAACGGAGATTAGCATAATGGGTCAATACATACTCGCATGGGCCAACAGGCCTTCTGCAGTTACCTTTATTCTTATATTTGGTGAAATATTTGTGTGATTTGATTTTAGCTTTTTAATCTAACTTAATATTCTTATATCGTAAGTACTTTTGTTTTTATATATACATATATAGGAGTACCACCTCTCGTGCAAGTGTAGGGACCCATTGCCTCAGAGAAGGAAATAATTACTACTCAGAGAAGATCTTTTGCATTATATATATTGTGACGGTAACGCGTTGGTGTTCGGCTGTTTAAGGCTAGGGGTATGGCCTCGTCACATAGTTATAAAAAAAAATAGAAAACTGGAACTTCGTCTGTGGTAAGGTAAGGAGAAGACACACAAAACACAAGTAAACTTTAACAATGAAATTTTAATTACGTTAAATAAATCAAAACATGAAAAAATGGACAAACAAATTTGTATAATAAAATCAATCAATCAAAATAATAAGAATAATTAAATGACACAATGAAAAGTTACGTTAAGGCAAAAATAACAAGAAGTGCAACACAAAAGTAAATGGGAGGTGCTGGAATATTGGCTTTAAGCCACCACTTCTCTCAGTACACGCTAGCGTCTAGCCGGGAGGAGTGGTGACAACGAGAGCACCGAATATTCTGAGGTCTGAGGTCGTGGCGACCGCAGACATCAAGTAGTATGGGGGGGGGCGAGTGCAGGTGCAGCCAGACCGGCGACCAATCAGCGGAGCCGGTAGCGATCAACATGTAGTTTGGTGGTTTGAGTCCGAACAGGTGGCTGGCTGCATACGTTTTGCTCACCCTGGCAAGCCTTGCTGGTGTTGTTGTCGTTGTTGGACATGTCTTCCATAGTCGTTTTATATAATTTCAACGACGTGATTATGGAGGGAAGAGCAGGCTCAATCTCTTGAAGGAGATTATCGTCACAACTCTCCCCCAAAGCCTGCGGTTCTGGAAGAAGTACGTCGTTATGTGGTGGAGTAATGGATGAAGTTGCTTCTACTTCATAAACTCTGGAGAGATCAGGGGCTAAGATGTTGTCAGACTCTTGGTATAGCGTGTCTCCAGGTTGAATTTCTGCAGTTAGCAAGCCCATAGTAGAAGACGTTGAGATGAGAAGTGGGCGTGCTGCAGGAGGTGTAGGGTGGTGTGGTCCGTATTGATGGTGGACCGAGCACTTTTCAGGTGTGGAGTGAAGTGCTGAAGCTTCAGGATGAGGAAGAGTAGCTCCTTGCCAATTGTTCCGTCGTTCCTTGTAGCAGTAGTCGCTGACAGGTGTATTCTTCTCGCCTCGTTGCTGCATCACGACACCACCATCGTCGGTACCATTGGCGTCGACATGGAGGATGAAGGGCTTATCTGACGAGGTGAGAGTGGAATTAGAAGAGGGCATAGGAGCACGATTATTATCCTGAAAGCATTTGGGAAGATCATTAAGGATTTCGGAATTAGAAAGCGCCGACTCCTTGTCAGTGCTTTCGGGAGAAGAAGCTGGGATGGTCTCACTGTGGATGTAGGGTTCTGTGAAGGTAGAACAATTAGTCAGGACAGTGGGAGGAGTACCATTATATTGCTTCAGGAGGTTGACGTGGCACAGCTGGGTCTTCCGCCGCCTATCTGGAGTTTCTATGACGTAGTTGTTGTTGTTTCTGCACTCTTTGACGCAGTAGGGTCCTGAAAATCTGTTTTGTAAAGGTGAACCTGGGATAGGGAAATAGGCAAGGACGAAGTCTCCCGGCTTGAATTTTCTTACTTTGCTGGTCTGGTCGTAATGAGTCTTCATTCTCACCTGGGCTTTCAATAGATTATCATGGGCAAAGCGGTGGACTCTCTCTAGAATGTGTTGAAGGTTTTGAAGAAACTGGGGCACATTCTGATGCTCACTGAAGGTGGCATCTCTGAGAGAGTCTTTGAAAGCCTTAAGGGGAGTACGGCACTTACGGCCGTAGAGCATCTCATAAGGAGATACTCCTAGGGACTCATTGGGGAGACTTCTGCAAATACACATTATAAGGTCAATCTGCTTATCCCAATCCTTCGAGGTTTCACTACAAAACTTTTTCAAGAGTGCTTTGATGGTCTGATGACTACGTTCAAGAGAACCCTGTGAAGCAGGATGATAGGGGCTGGACAATACCTGTTTGATGTTGAACTCCTCCAGTGTCCTTTTGAAGAGATCACTGGTGAAGTTGGTGCCACAGTCACTTTGAATCTCCCTGGGAAATCCGTATTGAGTGAAGATCTTCAATAGATGTTTGATAACCGTAGCAGCCGTGATGTTCTTCACTGGAACTGCTATGGGAAATCTCGTGGTAGGACACAGGATGGTTAGGATGTAGGCGTTACCTGAACTGGTCCGAGGTAAAGGACCAACACAGTCTATTATGAGTCTGTGGAAAGGTTCCGCAGGCACCTGTATGGGAATCAGTGGTGCTCTGGGAATGGAGACGTTCGGTTTGCCTGCCATCTGACATGTATGACACTGTTTTACGTACTGTTTGACGTTATTTACCATACCTGGCCAGTAGTAGTCTTGACGAATCCCATGGTAAGTCTTGTTGAAGCCGTAGTGGGAGAATGCTCCGTGGGCCAGGTGTAGAATAGTGGGCCGCAGGCTGGTGGGAATCACAAGTTGTTCGATGTTGGCCCAATCGTCCTCCTCCTTCAGTTTACTGGGTCTATATCTGCGGTAGAGCAAGTCGTTCTCTAGGAAGAACCCAGGAATACTGTCGGGTTGAGTCTCAGCCTGGAAAAATAATGGTGTTAAGGTAAGATCTTCCCTCTGCAACTTACGGAACTCCAACTTGGTCAGATGCGGGGGTAGTTTCTGAGGGTCTTGAGGGACAGCGGTAGCAGTAGAGTCAGCTGGCTGTGGACGTGCGGCTTGTGCACGGGTGGTCACGAGAACCGGAGGAGAAACTTCATCACTCTCTTGAACCTCTGCTGGAACATACTCAATAATAGGGTTTATTGGCACAGAGTTACACACCTGGGGTTTGTCCATGACGATCAGGTTGGTCGGTTGCAGGTCTTCTGCCAAGTCGTTGCCTAGGAGAAGTTGCACTCCAGGCATGGGAAAAGGTTTTTCCCTGACGGCGACTTGGACTTCCCCGTTCACGTAGGGACAATCCAGGTGGACTCTGGCGAGAGGGTATGGAGTGGTAGCAGTGAGGTCAGTGATGAAGACTGTTTCCCCGGTGTAGACTATGTTGGGCACAGCCGACTTCAAGATGATCGATTGTAGAGCCGCTGTGTCCCTCAAGATCTTCAATTTGAAACGTCCCTCCGGATTTGAACCGTTGGCAGAGACAGTTCCAGTATACAGGTGGTTACTGAAAAGAGAAAGATCATTAACATCAACACCAACATTCATCACAGGCTTACCGGACTTAGGAGGAGTTGGTTTGGGTCGTTGTTGGCCAGTGGTTCCCTTGTATTGAGACTTACCACACTTGTCTATGGTATGCCCATAGAGTCTACAATACTTGCAGTACAGTTGTGAACCAGCTTGATCGGGGCTCACCTTCTCGTAACTGTACCACGACTTCTTACTGGAGGATGGTTCAGGTGTCAGCCGGTGGATGAGGCTGTAAGTGTCAGCCGACTTAGCACACTTCAGGTAGTCGGTTTCTTCTTTATCTGCTAAGTAGAGGCGGACAGGAGGTGGCACACGTCTCAAGAATTCTTCAACAAGCATCAGGTTGACGAGTTCTGTAAAAGTAGAGACATGTGCTGCTTCCAGCCATTTCATGAAATACCTCCGTTTCGTGTTAGCAAACTCAAGGAAGGTAGTGGTACTTGCCTTCAGGTGGTCACGGAATTTCCTTCTATAACTTTCTGTGGAAAGTAGGTAGGCGTCCAACACTGCTTGTTTCAGAGTGTAGTAGTCATTCTCAGACGCCAAAGTACTGAGTGTGACTGCAGCTCTACCTGTAAGATGGACTCTGAGAAGTGTGGCCCATTGGTCGACAGGCCAACTGAGTTGATTAGCAAGGGTTTCAAAGGTGGTAAAGAACACATCAACTTCTGCTTCTACAAAGGATGGCATTAACTTACTTGCATGTGATATATTAAAACTGACGGGAAGATTGGCAGTAGCTTGTTGGCGTTGAGTGAAGTGGGAAGTTTCCAAGGCGATTTCACGTTGACGACACTCTAAAGCCAGAGTTGCTTGTTGCTTGTCATGTTCGCGTTGTATTTCCAACTCGCGTTGTTTGGTTTCAAGCTCTACGCGTTCCCGCTCCTGGAGTGCTTCAAGCTGCACTCGTTCACGTTCACGGAGTAATGCGACCTCGCGTTCTTGTTCGTCTCTCCTCAAGGCGGTTTCGCGTTCGTGTTCTTCCCTTCGTATGGCAGCTGCTTCTCTTTGCTGCTCACGTTCAATCTTGGCCAGCTCTAGTTTAAGTTTCATCGTTGCCAAGTCAGTTTTCTCTGCAATATAGTAAGTTTCATGAGTTTCAGAGTCTATCTTACCTTGCTCTAAATAGTAATCCAGCAACAGGTTGTGTAGGTCATTTTTGTTGGCTTGGTAGGGAACTTCTAGTTGATACTCATGTGCAAGAGTTTGTAATTCAGTCCTCTTGGCACGACTTAAAGTCCCTATTTCACCTGCTGGATTTGCACGGAAAGTTTGGAGACGAAACATGGTGAAATTAGCAAATAAAGGTACACGAATATTCAATAGTGAAATGTCAGAAACAGGACAACGTGGCAACTGGTACCTATCCTGTGTGATCTTTAACAATTAAAGTTAAGTAAAAGATAAATGATTAAATTAAATCAAGGGCGCAGGAAATCTTGTACCCGGTACTCATGTAAGAGGATAAGGGCAAGAAAATCCTACTAACAAATGAAACAGAGTTTCGAAAACAAATGAAACAGTTAAATGCTTCAAAAGTAAAATTGGTAGTCCAAGGATGTAGGCATACCTTGCCGAGTCTCTATAGGACATAAAGCAAGTTTTTCCTACTGAATTTAATATGATACTTGCAGAATTAGCGAACTTTTGTGCTCTGAAAAAATAAGCTAATTCCCTACCGTTGTATGTATCATCATCTCTGACTGACGTGTAGGGGTGCGAGGTGTCAACTGGTGACGAGAACTGCTGCTGAGGTCCCAATTCAGCAACTAAAGTTCGAGCTAGAGGAACTATGGCCCTCTTTGTCCTCCTACAGTCAGATTGCAGAAGATTGGGTACTCTTGACCCGGGGCAGACCACAGTACCAGGGTACCAATATGATGATCTGTCAGAATGAGAAATATTCAAGGGACATAGATGGTAAATACGAGTAATAACACGGAGGGAGAGATGACCAATTAAGAGTATGACTGCGGCCTACAGTCACCACGTAATCCAAAGTTGTCTCACCTTCACTATATGTTACTCTCGTAATGCACAATACACCGCACCTTATAAAAAATGAAATTGAATGAAAAATAGTAAAGCTACGTTAACAAAGTTAAATACGCTTACCATAAATTACCACTTGGCACCAGTACCTGAGTGAAGCTCCTAGGACAGGCCCCCATATAACTTGTGACGGTAACGCGTTGGTGTTCGGCTGTTTAAGGCTAGGGGTATGGCCTCGTCACATAGTTATAAAAAAAAATAGAAAACTGGAACTTCGTCTGTGGTAAGGTAAGGAGAAGACACACAAAACACATGTAAACTTTAACAATGAAATTTTAATTACGTTAAATAAATCAAAACATGAAAAAATGGACAAACAAATTTGTATAATAAAATCAATCCATCAAAATAATAAGAATAATTAAATGACACAATTAAAAGTTACGTTAAGGCAAAAATAACAAGAAGTGCAACACAAAAGTAAATGGGAGGTGCTGGAATATTGGCTTTAAGCCACCACTTCTCTCAGTACACGCTAGCGTCTAGCCGGGAGGAGTGGTGACAACGAGAGCACCGAATATTCTGAGGTCTGAGGTCGTGGCGACCCCAGACATCAAGTAGTATGGGGGGGGCGAGTGCAGGTGCAGCCAGACCGGCGACCAATCAGCGGAGCCGGTAGCGATCAACATGTAGTTTGGTGGTTTGAGTCCGAACAGGTGGCTGGCTGCATACGTTTTGCTCACCCTGGCAAGCCTTGCTGGTGTTGTTGTCGTTGTTGGACATGTCTTCCATAGTCGTTTTATATAATTTCAACGACGTGATTATGGAGGGAAGAGCAGGCTCAATCTCTTGAAGGAGATTATCGTCACAATATATATATATATATATATATATATATATATATATATATATATATATATATATATATATATATATATATATATATATATATATATATATATTGGTAGCAGTCTTTCTTGTAAACATATGTTGATGAATATAACCGAAAGGGTCAGATTAATGATTTTAACACAGAGCATAGGCCTACCTTGGCCTACAGAGCATCTATGTGGCCCACAGAACATCTATGTGACCCACAGAACACCCATGTGGATGTAAATACACACACACAGACGTACTCATATTTCATGGTTAACATGATACACAGCGTCATGGTTCAGCGGAGACTGTAACACACACTTGGCCCTCGAGGTTCTCCAGACATTCCCACAGGTTAAATATTTATGGTTTATCATCTTGCAAGGCATGAGTTGGTGGCAGGTGTCGGCTCCCAGGTCCTCTGTGGTCCAGGGTGGAGGCGTGTGTGGGTGGGTGTGTACTCTCCTAGTTGTGTTTGCGGGGGTTGAGCTCTGGCTCTTTGGTCCCGCCTCTCAACTGTCAATCAACTGGTGTACAGGTTCCTGAGCCTATTGGGCTCTATCATATCTACATTTGAAGCTGTGTAGGGAGTCAGCCTCCACCACATCACTGCCTAATGCATTTCATTTGTTAATTACTCTTACACTAAAAGAAGTTCTTTATAATGTCTCTATGGTTCATTTGGGCACTCAGTTACCACCTGTGTCCCCTAGTGCGTGTGCCCCCTTGTGTTAAATAAATTGTCTTTATCTACCCTATAATTCATTTGAGAATCTTGAACGTGGTGATCATCTCCCCTAAACTCTTCTGTCTTTCAGCGACGAGAGGTTTAATTCCCGTAGTCTCTCCTCGTAGCTCATACCCATCAATTCGGGTACTAGTCTAGTGGCAAACCTCTGAAATTTCTCCAATTTAGTCTTATGTTTGACGAGATGTGGACTCCATGCTGGGGCTGCATACTCCAGGATTAGTCTAACATATGCGGTATACTAGGTTCTGAATGGTTCCTTACACAAGTTTCTAAAGGCCGTTCTTATGTTGGCCAACCTGGCATATGCCGCTGGTGTTATCCTCAAGATATGGGCTTCAGGGGACAGGTCTGGCGTGATATCAACCCCCAGGTCTTTCTCTGACTCATGAAGAATTTCATCTCCCAAAAGGTACCTTGTATCTGGCCACCTGCTCCCTACATCTATCTTCATTACATTACACTTGCTTGGGTTAAACTCTAACAACCATTTGTTAGCTCATTCCTTCAGTTTGTCCAGGTCTTCTTGAAGCCTCAAGCTGTTTTCCTCTGTCTTAATCCATCTCATAATTTTGACATCATCAGCAAACATTGAGAGGAATGAGGCTATACCCTCTGGAAGACCATTTACGTATGTCATAAACAGGATAGGTCCAAGTACAGAGCCCTGTGGGACTCTGCTTGTGATTTCACGCCAATCGGAGGTCTCACCCCTCACCGTAACTCTCTGCTTCCTATTGCTTAGGTACTCCCTTATCCACTGGAGCACCTTACCAGCTACACCTGCCTGTCTCTCCAGCTTATGTACCAGCCTCTTATGGGGTATTGTGCACCCCCATAAGAGCCTCTTATGGGGCTTTCCGACAGTCCAAGAAAATGCAGTCCACCCATCCTTCTTCTTGTTTAATCTTAGTCACCTGATCGTAGAACTCTATTAAGCCAGTCAGGCAAGATTTATCCTCCCTGAACCCATGTTGGCGGTGTGTCACCAAGTCCCTTCTCTCCAGAGGTGCTACTGGATTTTTTCTCACGATCTTCTCCATCAAACTTTACGTGTGTGTGTGTGTGTGTGTGTGTGTGTGTGTGTGTGTGTGTGTGTGTGTGTGTGTGTGTGTGTGTGTGTGTACTCACCTAGTTGTGTATGCGGGGGTTGAGCTCTGGCTCTTTGGTCCCGCCTCTCAACCGTCAATCAACAGGTGTACAGATTCCTGAGTCAATTGGGCTCTATCTTATCTACACTTGAAACTGTGTATGGTGTCAGCCTCCACCACATCACTGCCTAATGCATTCCATTGTGTGTGTGTGTGTGTGTGTGTGTGTGTGTGTGTGTGTGTGCGTGCGCGCGCGTGTTGTCATGACTTGTGCTTTTAACTAATTATACTTTTAATATTATTAATCATCAGTTTTTGTAATTGAAAGTAATATTCTTTTAATCTGTGTGTATGGAAGATAGACGGTGTATGAGAAGGCGAGAACTCATCAAGCATGTCCTCAACCACTTGCGAAACCTGTACATCTTTCCTCAATCACGAGAGCTTCATTTAGATTTACTAAACAGTTAACGAGGACCAAAACCCTGCCACGTTGTTCATAACAGTAATAAGCTTGAGTTGTGATGTTTACAACCTCGAACACTGTTTAATAAGTGTAAACAAAGCCGCCATATTTAAGGACAGGTTTGGTAAGTGTTTGGGTTCACTTGCTGCCTCTTAAGTGAATAGAGGACTAGAGAGGGATCAGCAAGTGAGGCATTAATACCTCCTGTTGAGGAGGAAACTGAGAGCTGCTACTGTGCACAGGAACAGTCCAACTGCTACTGTGCACAGGAACAGTCCACCTGCTACTGTGCATCGCGTGTTTTGAAGATTAAGGCGCAATGAATGTAAATATATAATGTCTATTAATATTTATACAAAATTCATTTCAAATACAATTGTTGGAATGTTCTATATTACTATTTATTTACCTCTGTTGGGAAAATATGTGTAATGGCTACACAATATATAGATAAATATAAATAAATATTTAGATAAATATATGTAAGGCTGCACAATATATAGATAAATATAGATAAATATTTAGATAAATATATCTAAATGATATATTTAGAGCGATAATAAGAGATAAAAACGTAACTGAAGCCCCTCATATTAAATATAATCATTTACTTGTCAACAGGTGGATAATCTCCACATTAATCCTTCCATCTTAACGACCGTAGCCTGAGAGGTGACGCCCCCTCCCACCCACACACACACACTCGCCTGGTCAGTGATACTGCAGGGCCTGATTATCCTTGCATGTTGGTCATTTAGCCTCGCCTCTGAGGCCACAAGAAGGGGGGTACTTATTTAGTGACATTGGTATTTTGAATTTACGTCCCCTCTGTCATTGATGATGCTAAGTCGGTCTTAACAGCTGTAGTGTGTCTGGATGCTGCATCAACACCACGGGAGATCGCTTGCCTCACAGCAGTGGCAGCTCCCCATGCGGGTGACTTCCTATTAGCGACCCCTATGCCAGCAACTGAAATGCGTCTCACACCACAGGGACTCTAAATTGAAGTGGCTCTCTGTCCTGTTGCTCCCTAATCCACACTGGACATAGGTGTAGTTATGGTGAGGTGAAGGACGACAGATACGGTCAGCTTGGCCTGCTCTGCCAAAGCACATGGATCTTGGCACTCGAGGAAGAGTGAAGTTTACGACATCGTTAAGAGAACCTTTCCCACGGCTGGGGGCCCAGCAGAGAATCCTGTTACCTATTGCACAATTCTGCAAATCTTGCTGCTTGCTCAGGAGGGATGACAGTGCACCCCTGCAAGAGTGGTAGGCAGTTGGTGTGGGACTACACGACATATCAACGTTGCCAAACACTTCCGTTGACTTCAGTCTTGTACATCAGTTGTTGCTGTCATCTACAGGGAATCAATCATGTCCTTTAAGTACAGAGATCTGGGTTATGAGTACAATTTTGTCCGTGTTGCTTCAGAAACATTTGATCCCTGGGATACCAGTGCCACTAGTTTCTTGAAGGATTTGGGTTCTAAACTCTTTGAAACACCAAGAGACCAAAGAGAGGCCAGCGCCCCAGTGTGGCACTGCAGAGTGGAAACCCACACAGCATTCATGACTCCTTCACGCTGAACGAGGAGCTGGAGGAACTCGACAGCATGTGACAACTAACTTTGTATCTTAAATGTCACCGATGTTGTAGCCAATCCTGTACCATGAAATTGTAGATAAAATAAAATAATTACAAAAAATGAAAAGGGGGTTGCAAGAGATGATAATATGAAGGAGCCCTGCATGGCTTCATATCCTCTTCTTCGAGGCTAAGGGTCCCGAGAAACATAACACAGAGATGGTACCTATCTCTCTGTATGTGTATATATATATATATATATATATATATATATATATATATATATATATATATATATATATATATATATATATATATGCGGAAAATCCACAGAGAAATATATTTCTCTGGATTTTCCGCATAAAATGATCAGTGTTTTGTGATCGTCAATTGCATATATATATATATATATATATATATATATATATATATATATATATATATATATATATATATATATATATATATATATATATATATATATATATATATATATATATATATATATATATCAAGATAACCTCAAGAGGATATTTGTTCTAACTTTCAAACATATAACAATGTCAGAAATAGTTGTACATAGGGGATTATAACATAACCGAGGTGTTTTTTGTTTTGTTTAAATATTTCTCTGCTCAGTTGTTTATCAGATCAAAATAATACGAGTCTTTTGAGCTGGAAAATATTATAGCACATTAACTAGTTTTAAACATGAGGTTGCATTCACAAGTACAATATATTTATCTTCCACATAGATAACATGTTATCATCTCTGGAAGATGCTAATGAAAGTTGATCTTTAGTAAAACACAAACAGTAAACTCCATCAAGGAAGAGGAGGTATTTACATGGAGGTATACCTCGCTTCTCGCAGTGTATACATTTGGAACTTTTGTACTGGGTAAAGTTCAGCGCAGATATACTTGCTGGTTGGTCCGTAAAACATTGTGTTAGCATTAATAACCTTCTCACGGTTGATAAGCCTTCAGCCTAACACTTAACCATAGCCTTAGTGTTGATATTAAGACTGCCTCAACTACTGATCCTTAAGTCTTTCAACAGTCGACTTTATGCAGTCTAATGCATGCATACCTTTGTCTGACTTCCGTATTAAGAGACAAAGGTTCCCTGGTATCATTACTCATGAGTTCACAGTATATCTCACCTCTCAGCGTAGAAACACTTCAAAGGCAGATAACGCTAGTATGACCTTGAGCCTCAGATGACCACGTGTTCAGTGTAACTGTTTACAAACAGGCCAGGGGCCAGATTCACGAAGCAGTTAAGGAAGCACTTACGAACCTGTCCATCTTTTCTCAATCTTTGGCGGCTTTGTTTGCAATTATTAAACAGTTAATGAGCTCCGAAGCACCAGGAGGCTGTTTATAACAATAGCAATAGATGATTGTGAAGTTTTCATGCTTGTAAACTGTTTAATAAATGTAACCAAAGTCGTCAAAGATTGAGGAAAGATGTACACGTTCGTACGTTCTTGCGTAACTGCGTCGTGAATCTGGCCCCAGGTACCATATAATATATCTATCCGTCTCAGTTGTGCTACTGAATAGATTTCATATAACAAATGGACAATGCCGTTAAGTGCTCAGTTTTGATAATCAGAACTTTCTACCTCATAATCTAGAAAGTTAATTAGTATATAGAGGAATACTTTTTTCTAGCAGTGTGTCCTTTCAAGGACCATATATACGCATCTCATGTTGGAATTATTGACGAATGAATTGAATAACATCTTGAATGACAATACATAACACCCAACTCTAAAAATGAAACACATTTTAGACCTATTACTGAACATTATATTTTCGCAGTGTTAGTCACGTTTGTCTTTCGTACGACCCTTATGGTCTGAAACTAGCGCCGACGAGCCAAACATTATCAGAGAACAGTTTCCGGGAGGCCCGACGAATCTTGCGTTAGAAACCAAGAACAGCAGTTAATGGAAGAGAACAAAACTGGTGAAAGATAAAGAACAGAATGGGAAAAAAGCGAAAGGAAGGAGCAGGGAGGGACAACAACGCTGGAGGGAGATAAAGGAAGGAGATAAACATGGCTCCAAGTAGGTCACAGTCAGGCGAGAGATGGAAGGGTGGAGACCTCAGACCTCCCCTCCTCCGGGGGAGAATAACGGTGACGGTAGACGAAGATGGTGTTGTTGTTATAGCTTCAGCTGCTGGGGAACAAAAAGTTCCAGGTAGCACTGGCTATGGTGAGCCCGTAGTGAACTTACCTGGCACAGGAGCGGGGCTGGAACTCGACGAAGATGGTGTGGGAGGGATGATGGAGACGCAGGCTAGCGAGGTGGAGCAGCAGATGACGCTGGGAGAGACACCAGCTGTACACGAGGCTGTGGCCGGGTCCTGGATGAGGCAGAGGAAAATATATGCCGCACAAATTTGGATTAGTCAGGCCTCGAATGTGAGAATAGAAGAGCACTCGGCTCGGTGCTGTGGGGAGCGGTTGTGACGGAGGAGGAGGAGGGGAGGCTGAGGTAGATGTGCTGGAGAGAGGGAAAGAGACGGGGAGGTGCCCGGGATGACAGACGACCCACGTCCCGGGATGACAGACGTGACCATAACAACCACTCCACTCCCCCCCCCCCCCCTCCGACCAGGACAGTATACATTAACCCGAGTGCACACCGCCAACCATAATAGCTCAGCCGTGAGGTCACCTGTTATGGCGTCCGTACCTGGCTGTGTTTGGACCTCTTTATTGCTTCGCCATAAACCCACGCAATAAAACAGCTTCTTTAGCGGCATTGCTTTATTAACCTGAGCTGACCTGGAGAGTGAGAGAGAGAGAGGCGTCAGCCCCTGGAGACGCGCGCCGGCAATCCTGCCCCAGAGATGCCTTTTCATCCCCGGATATTGATCTTAGTGATGCTGCTCATCCTTCCGCTTGTGTGACCCCGTGGCACCCGCCCACCTCACCTGACCTGGCACCTGTCACCGCCGGCCTCGGACGCCAAGCCCCTGACCTGTGCTGACCTGGCACATACAGTGCCGTCCTCCCCCTTCACAATTGGCACTTCCAGTGACTTAATTATCTCCTCTGAACAAGGTTTGAGTGAACAAGGTGAGCAAGGTGAACAAGGTGAACAAGGTGAACAAGGTGAACAAGGAACGACTGTGGACGCTCCTCCCACCTTCCGTTGCGTTCTCTCACAGCAAACGTGGGAGGTCCTCTTATGTAAACTTTTGATGCGTTCCATTCACATGTATTTAGGACACGTTTTCTTTTGTCTGAGATCTCTGGTTCACCCAGCAGGAAATAGGCACCCGGGACTAAGGCAAGAGTTGTAGGGGTTCCTCCCTGGGGGGGGGGGGGGTAGTATATGACACCCGGTAGTTCAGTAGTACTGGTCAGTAGTTCCACCTTGGGGGGGGGGGGACACTCTACAAGGCTTCCTGTCTCAACAACCCATCCTTCTGTTTAGATAGTAAATATAGTAATTATGTCGACCGTCGTGCATATATAGACGTAATGATTATATTTGTCAATGTAATAAGTATACTTGTTATTAAGTAAACAAATATAATTTGGTAATATTAAATTTGGCCACACTGGAAAAGGCTATGTATTAATGTTGTTAATATATTATAACCTAACCTGACCATCCTAGGCCTAATACACGCTATATGAAGGCCTAATATACTATATATATAAACAACAACTCGAGCGAAAGCCAAATCTAAAATCTCTTAGTTCTAAGGCCTAATATAGCCATTCGTAAGCCTAACGTAGTCCACATATGTAATATACAAGGCTTACGAGAAGTTATGTCAGGCTTGTTCCATTCTTTCTTCTAACTTTCACAGAAGTTAAGCACAAAATGTGAGCTGGGGAGGGGGGGGGAGCAAGAGTTTTTATTTGTATTTTTAGAATATTAATACACATTTTAGAATACATTCTAAACATTTTAGAACATTTGTATATATTCTCTAGAGGTGGTAACTGTACTAGCCGTTGTGGAGGTGAAGTTATAGTATTTATGTAAGTTGTACCTTATTATTATTACCTTTTATGTACATTGTGCTTTATTGCATCTTTTATGTAAATGTGCTTTATTATCTCTTTTATGTACATTGTGCTTTATTGCATCTTTTATGTAAATGTGCTTTATTATCTCTTTTATGTACATTGTGCTTTATTGTACATTACGCTCTCATGTGATACATTACACTGTTCATATGATACATTACTGTATCAAGTTACACATTATACACTCATATTATACACTGATGTTTTACTGTCATGTATTACAGTCATGTATTACATTATAGTCACGTGACATATTACACTGTCATATAACATTTTATGGTCTCATATAGTGCATCATCCTGTCATGTGATGACACAGTATACGTCACCTCGTCATGCAGACTCTCGGGTCTTGTCTAACAGAAGGTGCCACTGTCCTCAGATGACCTGTCACATGGATGCCACAAGTGTCAAGGCTCTCCTGCTCACCCTGGTGGCACTGGCCGCCTGCGTCACTCCTACTGCCTCACAGGTCAGTGCCTCGCGGGGGGTTATACTGTCGTCACTCTGTTAGTGACAGTGGTAGTGCCATCCATCATGTATGTGTACTCACCTAGTTGTGTTTGCGGGGGTTGAGCTCTGGCTCTTTGGTCCCATTGTGTGTGTGTGTACTCACCTATTTGTGCCTACAGGATCGAGCTCTTGGATCCCGCCTTTCTAGCCGCCGGTTGTTTAAAGCAATGACTACTGTCTTTCTCTATCATACCTAGTTTTAAAGTTATGAATAGTGTTTGCTTTCACAATGTGCTCCTTTTAGTTCATTCCATTTCCCCACTACTCTCACGCCAAAAGAAAACTTTGTAACATCTCTATTTTGAGTTTCCACTCATATCCCCTTGTTCTGATGGTATTCCGTGTAAATATTTCGTCTTTTTCCACTCTGTCAATCCCCCTAAGTATTTTATATGCTGCTATCATATTCCCTGGAACACGACCCCCCCCCCAATCGGTTAGCAACCAGGTACCCAATTATTGCTGGTGAGCAGATGTGAGCAGTTAAGGATTGACGCCTGGTTAATCCTCCCCAGCCAGGATACGAACACATGCCAAATTGCTTGCGAGGTGAAGGATGTTACCATTCTCTCTCTCTTCTTCTGTCTCCTTCTCTCTCACCTGGTAAAAGATCGGGCCGCGGGACATTGATCCTCGGAATCATCACAAGGTAACCGGGTACCCTGGTTTTCTCCCTCTTTCTTTATGCTACTGTCTTTCAGAATATGTATTATTACAGAATTATAAAATTAGCTTAAAAACTGTTTGGAAAGTTAATCGCAATTTTCAGATTGAATGAACCTCCCCATATATTCTAATTTTGTACTAATATACTAAAAAAATTTTTGAAACTTTTATCCAAGTATTAAATATTTACAAAGTTTTAAATATAAAAATATTATTTTTCAGTTTTATTAAACAATAGAGATTTTATACAAAATTTGAAATTATACCGAGTTACTTGATAATTTATTGAAAGACTTTAGTTTTGTTTTATTAGTTTTATAAAATTTTAATATCAATATAGCTATAGGTTAAGTACTAATTGTAATTAAGAAGCAATAAATACTATTTACATGCTTGTCCTGCTACACTCCCAAGGTCGTCTGTGGTCGTGGTTTTCTAAACAGCTTTTCAGGTAAACTCCAATATTCACAATATTTTGTTAGATTAAGTGTATTTATGTACTATGCAGAATGAGGATTGTACTTATTACATTTAGTATTAAAATGTATTGTCTATTCGTAGGATGGGCTGTGCTATTTAATCATCAATAGTTCATTTTTTTAATTGTATTTTAGTTTAAAACTGTATATTGAAATAGCATTGACAACTTCCTCATTTAATGAATTCAACTTATTTACGTTCGTAGGTTCCTTCAACAGTATTCACGTACGCTTGTGGTGCCTCACTCACCACGTTCCGTCAGATTCATTCTCGTTTAGGACGACCCTTTGCTTTCGTTGTTTTAATCATTGTTTTATCCACCCTAATATTCTAACAGTTATTCTATGTGCTTGTAATTTCCTTCTAATCTTTCATAAGGTACCTTATCAAAAGCTATATATATACTACATCTTATCCCTCAATATTCATTAAGTATGTTCTTTGCTTGTTTCATAGTCATCCTTCCAACTCTTTTTCTTAACCTTTTCTTTAATTCTTCCTCAAGCATAGTTTCCCAATTCCAGTTGTGCCAGTGATTTTATCTCTCCATGGTGTATTCTGTTCTTTAATGTTTTTATTGTATTGAACCACCATGATAGCTAGGGAAAAGAGAGAGAGAGAGAGAGAGAGAGAGAGAGAGAGAGAGAGAGAGAGAGAGAGAGAGAGAGAGAGAGAGAGAGAGAGAGAGAGAGAGAGAGAGAGAGGGGGGGGGGGACACCTCCACAATTCCTCCCCCTTCCACCTTCTCTCAGAGAACCACCCCCCCCCTGCTCCACTACCCCTGCCTGTCGGGGCACCGCAGTATAATCAGTGTTGTGACGATAAAGGGATGGGCTTTTTAAAGGCTGCCTCACCGACTTCTATGAAAATATTAAAGTTATAGCTGGAGGGACGCTTCAGCCTGCCAGTGTAAACACCAAAACAAGGATGGGAGGGACAGGGGTTGAGTGGAAAGGAGAGCTTGGATAGTGGGATGGAGGTGCTTGAACTTTCAACTTCTTCTCGTAACTAGTACATCTCATTTTGTAAATTATGGTCCTCAAACGAATAAATTACAAAGTAATATGAAAAGTAGCAGCTCAGAAACATCCACGTTTTCTATATATCGATAGTGTAGGTTAGGTCTAAGAGGCTTGGGTTCGTGCGTTTCTGTTTAGATTAACACTTTGTATTTTGTACGTTGTGGCCAATCAAAAGAAGGGACTGCTGAGGGTGCTTACGCCGTGAGAGAGGTTGCTAGGTAGTAGTAATGGTAGGGAGTGCAAGAGTAATGGAAGGAGTAATCCGGTCGACTACCAGAGTCCCCCCACTAGTTAGAAGGATCTTCATGAATGTTAATAAAGGACTGACTAGCGTAGTTTCATGAGCTCCATGGGGCTGTCGCAAGGGATGCTCGGGTAAATGTCTATGTGTGGCTCCATCGTGGAGTCCATATCTAGTTAAATACATGACGAAGATAGAGAAAAATTAGATACACGATCCCGCAAGACTAGTCCCGGAGCTGAGAAGTATGAGTTATGAGGAAAGGCTACTATAATTAAAATATTCTACACTATTCCTTATACAATATAATTCACGAAAAGCAACAAGAAGCTTGCTTGAAAGCGTAGAGTTCGTCGCAAGGCAAACTGTTGTAAAATTAAAAAAAAAATAGCCTGCGGGAAAATGGCACTAAATAATAATAATAATAATAATATTTATTCACAAGAAGGAACAATGGGTATATGAGATTATATAACATTCGTATTTTTACTTTCTTGCAAAGCCACTAACAAGCATAGTGTTTCATTATGCATTAGAGTAAAGACTAGGTCTTTAATATATCAGGTAAGATGTATTATCTTGTGGTGGTTGTGGTTGTGGTTGATGTGGTTGATCAGGTATCCAAAGGATACCTGATCAACCAGGCTGTGACTCATACGTCAGGCTGCGAGCAGCCGCGTCCAACAGCCTGGTTGATCAGTCCGGCAACCAGGAGGCCTGGTCGACGACCGGGCCGCGGGGACGCTAAGCCCCGGAAGCACCTTAAGGTAACCTCAAGGTAAGATGTGATATAAATTTTGCTACATTGTAGAAAAATTTACATCACATATAACTACAATATTAATTGACAGAGGTGGTTACACTGGTGAAGATATATATACAGGTCTTAGGTACTAATATTAGGGAAGTGGGTAGTACAAGATAAAGTGTAAGTTTGAAACACATGGTAGCAAACTATGAGGATAAAATTAAATACATTTTGCTTTTACTTTTCTATAAGGCAAAGGTTGGAGATTTTTTTAATTTGTTAGGGAGTGAGTTCCGTAGACCGGGTCCTCTTATTTGCATGGAGTGTTTGCACAGATTTAGTCTGACTGAGGATATCAAAGATATAATTTATTTCTGGTGTGGTGCTCATGGGTTCTATTGCACCTATCAAGGAAAAGTTTCAGATCAAGATTAGCATTTAGGAACAAGTTTTTTGCACATGTAAATAGCACAGCACATCTTGCTCCCTGTTTAGCTTCCTTCCAGAGAGACACGGAAAAAGTGTATGATTATCACTGCGAATAATATTTGTACGTTAGCGCGTCTCCTCTGTATGATTACTGAACGTCAACGCTTGAGAACATCAGTGTTCATATTTTTGTACCTGTTCTCCTTTCCCCCTTGTTCTCTGAGCTCACAGATCTGATTTTGTTCATGTGTTATGCACCCCGTAACCCATTTAGTAAGTTGTTGTAGATCTCATACCCATCATGTGAGAAGCTGTAGAACTTATCCGATGAGTAGTTGTAAAGCTCATTCTCATTCTAAGAGTAGTTGTAAAGCCCATACCCATCCTGTGAGTGGTTGTAGGCCCCATACTCATACTATGGGTGGTTGTAGACCTCATACCCATGCTGTGAGTTGATTGTAAAGCCCACACCCCCCATCCTATGAGTGGTTGTAAACCCCATACCTATCCTGTGAGTGTTTGTAGATCCCCAGATCCACTCTGTGAGTGATTGTAAACCCCCATACCCATCACGCGAGTAGTTGTAGACCTCTATACCTATTCTGTGAGTGGTTGAAGACTCTATACCTATCTCATTGGCAGTAGAGGAAGAGATTACAGAGGCACATCATGGGCTCAGGAACTGCCTTCCCCCACAGGTCACTTAGCTAAGCAAGTAACAATCTTGAGAAGCTAGTTACACAGTTTAATGAGTATAATAATAGTCTTTTATACTCATTAAACTCAGGTCGACATCAGAACGCAACTCCATAGTCTCCTGAGACTGATGGATGCCTACTACTTATAAGACATGTATTGCAATGAGCGGAGCACAACAGCCTGGTACTCGCAGAAAAAACAATAGGTTCTCCTTTCAGACGCTCGCAGATTATGCTGTCCTCGGCCCCTCATAGTCACCTTTCCTTTCAGATCCACTGGAATCGCGGGTGGGGCGCCGGAGGATCCATGGGCAAGCGCTCGCCACCGGCCACAGGAGCGGTGGCTGCGTCACCTCTGGCCGAAGCTCCAGAAGTAGACGCTGACGTGGTGCTCAGCCCTGATTGCAGTCTTGACATGAATTACGTCTCCGGCCTCCTGGCTAAGATCATAGAGGTAGGGTGGAGGTGCTTATCCTGCCAGGGGGTCGAACCCGGGGGTGTGTCTTTCTCCACTGGGTAGGGTGGAGGTGCTTACTCCTGGAGGTTGCCAGGGGTGGAAGCCTTGAACTGTTGACGTCCTCACTTGTGAGGTCGGGGAAGCCTCGGTCAGCTGTATCTCAGGCACACAGCGTCTCTTCCTCCTGATTGATAAAGATTAAGCCACCCAAGAGGTGGCACGGGCATGAATAGCCCGTAAGTGGTACAATTTTTTTTTTTTCCCAGTGTTCTGAGGTTGCATTTAACCATCAAGCTGTTATCGTGGGGGAGGATACTGCTTCACAGTCTTTATGAGGGTGTCCAGCTGCTGGACACCTTTGTTGACCAGGAGAGTGGCTGTGTTGATGGCTTCAGGGTGGCCACTGCATGATTCAGGAACTCTTAAAGCTCTTCTAAGGTCATTGGTTGCTTCACATTCCAGAAGATAGTGAAGTAATGGCTTTTCTGTGACAGTTTGGCAGAAGATGCACTCTCTCTGTCGGGGTTCACCAATCTCCCAGTTGCATCTGTAACCTAGACGTAGTCTATATAGCCTAACTGCTATTTTCCTGT
This sequence comes from Procambarus clarkii, assembly GCF_040958095.1. Taxonomy (NCBI): domain Eukaryota; kingdom Metazoa; phylum Arthropoda; class Malacostraca; order Decapoda; family Cambaridae; genus Procambarus; species Procambarus clarkii. The sequence continues at coordinate 476,260 of NC_091240.1, forward strand.
GGATTCCTTTTGGGATATTTAACCTTTCTAATTTGGTTGCCTGAAGATACCATGTTGCAGATGGCGAAATCTCTTCCTCCTGATAACACGGCGACTATCATCTTCCTTCACCTCACTTGAATGGTTGAGGTGAAGGTAGTGATATTGTGTTATGGACTCGATTCGGAGCTTATTCATATTGCAGGATATTTGGCCCGATTTGCCTAATAAGCCAAGTTTTCCTGAATTGATATATTTTTCTTATGAAATTATAAAGCTATCCATTTCATTATGAATGAGTTAATTTTTTTAAATTTAGGCTAAAACTAACGTAAATATATGGTTCAACCTAACCTACCCTACCTATAGTAACCTAACCTATCTTACCCCTAACCTAAACTAACATAACTAAGTCAATAATTTATGTTCTTAATATAATATAATAATAATATTTCATATAAACCAATTGGAAATAGTTTTTGAAAATAAAGAAAATCACTTGGCCTATGAGGCAAATCGGGCCTTGCATAGTAGGCCGAGAAGTGCGTTCTGGCTACTAGGTACGATATATATATATATATATATATATATATATATATATATATATATATATATATATATATATATATATATATATATATATATATATATATAAACAAGCTTGAATAGTCCTCAAGTCAATTTGCAACCGAAAATTCCTCACCCCAGAAGGATTCGAACCCAGATAGCCAGGCTACATGCTACATGCACCTTAGCGTATCCAGTACTTTACCCGCTAGACCACACTGACTGTTCAAAAGGATTAGTGTGAGGAGTTCTCCTCACCTTCTTCATGAGTGATGAGTTTCCGGTTGCATATTACTTGGGGACCACTCAAGCTGGTTCGTATTTGTGTTACTCACGTGGCTCCCAACATGCGAGGCGGTTCGATAAAATATCTGTCCCCAAAATTGACCACCGAGTACTGTCGGTGGTTGGGTTAAGGGTCTGACGACTTCCAATCCTTTTTGAACAGTCAGTGTGGTCTAGCGGGTAAAGGACTGGATTCGCTAAGGTGCATGGTGCCCCTGGCTGTCTGGGTTCGAATCCTTCAGGGATGAGGAGTTTGCGGTTATATATAAGTGTATATATTTTTTTGCTTGCTGTTAACGTACTTAGTTACATTCATGTGAACATCAATTGTAGAAAAAAGTGTAAATCTGCGTAAAATGATCAGATTTTTTCAGCCGTGTCGTCTCACAAATGTAGACAAAAGTCCAGAATTTTCGAGGCCTTGAAAATGCTTCGTGCTGCTCCTGTTTGACATTATTATAATCTACAACTAGATATTTTCCCTATTTCCTCCTGCAGCTACGTTATCATATGTGGTTCTTCTTCTCTTAAGGACGATCCTCATCTATCCACCTTTGTTATCCACCGTCTCTGCCTTGTACACATGCCTTTCATTGCTCTGTCCTGGTTCTCGGTTTCAAATACCCGAGAGTGAGACAGCGAGAGACAGACGCTTCGGCGGTGACAGGAGAGTTTGTGTGACGGGAGACTTGGAATGACAGGAGCCTCTGGGTGACAGGAGTCTCTGGGTGACAGGAGTCTCTGGGTGACAGGAGCCTCTGGGTGACAGGAGCCTCTGGGTGACAGGAGCCTCTGGGTGACAGGAGCCTCTGGGTGACAGGAGCCTCTGGGTGACAGAAGCCTCTGGGTGACAGGAGCCTCTGGGTGACAGGAGCCTCTGGGTGACAGGAACCTCTGGGTGACAGAAGCCTCTGGGTGACAGGAGCGTCTGGGTGACAGGAGCCTCTGGGTGACAGGAGCCTCTGGGTGACAGGAGCCTCTGGGTGACAGGAGCCTCTGGGGGATAGGAGCCTCTGGGTGACAGGAGCCTCTGGGTGACAGGAGCCTCTAGAGATAGAGCCTAATGACTGTAGAGGAGGGAGAGGCGTGTACCAATTAGCTCTGATGTATATCCACCGCTTGTCTCACTCTCCTTCCTAAGCCCCCGTGTATCGTCGCTGTGTAGCCGGATATACCTCCCTTGTCTACCATGTCTGTCTAGCCGGATACCACCGTTGTTTTCCGGCTCTGTTTACCCGGATACCTCCCTTGTCAACCATTTTAGTGTAGCCGGTTACCTGCCTTGTTTACGGCTTCTGATTAGCCGGATACTTGCGATGCTTAATTACTGTCTTCACCGCAGCTTTCATAGACTCCAGATCTGTGCTAAATCACTGTATTTTTAGACGGCCTCAAATACTCGTGTGTAATGTTCTGTATAATTATTAGAAGCCTCGGAATGCTAGTCGACGAATGTAAAGTAACTTATTATACGATCACGTATACTTAATACATTATTAGTTTGCAGGACAAAATAAGTCGACGTGTATGACAAGTCAGTGGACGACCGAGGCTGATTTACAGATACCTGTCAAGTTATTAATTAATGACGCTATCTTAATATTTCTATCTCCACTATGGAGTATTGGTGTCTGTCTTGGCCGCTGTCCTTGGGACGTTGTTGGGTCTGCTCTGTGTTCGTCGAGTGTTCGTTTAGTCTACTCTGAACGCAGGAGTGCTCTGAAGAGGTCTGATTTTGATCTGGTGATTCTCCCAAAAAATAATGAGTTGCTTTGATGCATATCTTTTCAGATTTTTACATGAATGTAGATTTGGAAGCGGGTTTAGTGTCTTGCTGACGTAAGTAACGTTAGTGATTCCTACTGGTGCACGGGGGGTGATGTGTAGGGGACGGGGTCACGACCCCTGATGCCGACGACTTGCTAACAATTGTTATACCAAAATTATTCCAGCACAGTAAGCTGTTGACATATTATTATTCACGTGACCCCTGGTTTCCTCTGCAGAGTGAAGTGACGCGGGTTGTGTCATGCATGGAGAGGGGCGGGTCGTCTGTAGTGGTTGGCAGCGAGCAGGATCAGCTAACTCGGTACCCCTGGTGGATGGCGGTGAGGGGGAAGGTGCCCACCACCGACCAGTAATGCCCTCTATATCAAGTCAACAACGAACATGGTCCTCAAGACCCTTCATTTCTCTCTCTCCCTCTCCACCTGCGTCTCTCCTCCTCCAAGAGAGGAAGAAGCTGCCTCAACAGCCGCCTGTATCTGGCCACACCGCCGGCCTCCGCAGCTGTCGCAACACCTGCCAGGTCTGACAGCCTCCACACATTGTGATACAAATATATATATATACCACTTTTAGCATCTGTTTTACAGGTGTGTCAATAAGGTCACTGAAGGGCTTATACATGTCTATCAGAGCGCTCAGAAGCGAGCCACCTATATATACGAAGCCTCTTGCTCCATGCTAAGCAAACACAAACATTGCTGGAGGAGACGGGTGACACCACAAGATTTTAGATCATAATTAAGAGTAAATGAAATTAAATGTTGGTTACAAGGTGATCTACAATCTCACAGAGCATTCTATTTTATATTTCCAGACTGTGCAAACCTTAACTCGCTTAGTTCTTCTATGTAAAATGAGTTTGATATTTGTCGTTTATGATTAAATGATCATAAAAACTTTTTGTATTTTAAATTTATTATATAATTGTAACACCTACTTTAAGGCATATTAAAATATTACTGATACATGTCACTTAAACAATGATGAATGTTTTTTCTTTCATTCAAAATCAAGTTTTTATTTGAAGAACTTTGTCTTGTGGGAAAATAATTTAACATGACACTGAATGTCTTATGACTGTAAGACACATATTCTACGACTACAAGACACATGCTTCATGGAATAAACATGTTTCATGGCTGCAAGACATATGTGTCATGACTGGAAGAAACATGTTTCATGGCTGGAAAATACATGTTTCAGGGTTGCACGACACATATATCATGGCTGCAAGAAACATGTTTCATGGCTGGAAGACACATTTTTCAAGGCTACAAGACACAAGTACCATAGCTACAAGACACATGTACCATGGCTGAATAAAGCATGTTTCATGACTAAGACACATGTTTCACGACTGTAAGACACATGTTTCATGGCTACACGACATAAGTTTCATAGCTGTACCTACCAACCGTTAACATCCGGATGTGTTTCAACCCCAATAAACGTCATTCACCACACTCGCGTTCCAATATTCCGCACAATACGACCACTCTCTATTAAATGACACAAAACCTGACAGTCCCACACACTAATTGACAGTCCCACACACTAACTGACAGTCCCACACACTAACTGACAGTCCCACACACTAACTGACAGTCCCACACACTAATTGACAGTCCCACACACTAACTGACAGTCCTACACACTAACTGACAGTCCTACACACTAACTGACAGTCCCACACACTAACTGACAGTCCTACACACTAACTGACAGTCCCACACACTAACTGACAGTCCCACACACTAACTGACAGTCCCACACACTAACTGACAGTCCCACACACTAACTGATAGTCACACACACTAATTGACAGTCCCACACACTAACTGACAGTCCCACACACTAACTGACAGTCCCACACACTAACTGACAGTCCCACACACTAACTGACAGTCCCACACACTAACTGACAGTCTCACACACACTAGCTGACAGCCATTAACTGACACAACAGACTACTGCCTGACATCAGATAATGTTCATTTACAACAGCCCAAACGCGTCTGTTATCTCGTAGCCTAACTTTATATTATAACTTTCAATTCACAAGTTACACAAATGGCTGCAAGTAGGAAAAAAAAAGGTTAGACAAATTAGTTGCAAAAAGGAAGTGAGCATGACAGTGTCACTAAGACTGACACAGGTTAATTAAGATAGGTACAGTATTACTAAGACAGAGGCAGTGTCAATGAGGTGGTCCGTGTATATACCTTCCTAGTCAACGTGAGGTCATCAGTATATACCAGTATATAGTCACACAGAGGTCATCAGTGTACTGACCAGTCTCACATGAGGACATTATTAATAAAACTGAGTGTTCAATACTGCCTTTCCCTCTCCTTCACCCTGCTCTATTAGCTGGCAGGGGCTAGGGAGCTCCACTAACTGGCAGGGGTCAGAGAGCTCCACTAACTGGCAGGGGTCAGAGCTCCACTAACTGGCAGGAGCTAGAGAGCTCCACTAACTGGCAGGGGTCAGAGAGCTCCACTAACTGGCAGGGGTCAGAGAGCTCCACTAACTGCCAGGGGTCAGAGCTCCACTAACTGGCAGGGGCTAGGGAGCTCCACTAACTGGCAGGGGTCAGAGAGCTCCACTAACTGGCAGGGGCTAGGGAGCTCCACTAACTGGCAGAGGTCAGAGAGCTCCACTAACTGGCAGGGGTCAGAGAACTCCACTAACTGGCAGGGGTCAGAGAGCTCCACTAACTGGCAGGGGTCAGAGAGCTCCACTAACTGGCAGGGGTCAGAGAGCTCCACTAACTGGCAGGAGCTAGAGAGCTCCACTAACTGGCAGGGGTCAGAGAGCTCCACTAACTGGCAGCGGTCAGAGAGCTCCACTAACTTGCAGGGGTCAGAGAGCTCCACTAACTGGCAGGGGTCAGAGAGCTCCACTAACTGGCAGGAGCCAGAAAGAGATTCAGACACCAACCTGTCCTCACACTTAATCCGCAACCTTTTCAACGCCTGCGACCACAGCGGGAAAATTCTAGCTCCTTACTGAAACGAAGAGCAGCGCAATATTGACGTTTCGTTACACTAATAACTATACGTGACGCGACAGGTCAGGTGAGCTAGGCTGGCCAGGATCTTACTCGTCAGGTTAGATCCTGGTAAGATACAGGTAAGATCGGTCTGGAAGTATGAGGTACAGTATGAAATGCGATTCATCAAGATCCTACGAGTCCCTTACGTGTTGTATGTAGCTCTTACCTTGCTCAGGACGCCTAAGCCGATATTTACTAATGTACCAGCTCTGAAGCTCCTCGTAATCGTTGTTATGGAATTGTTATCCATGAAGTAGTGGTCATTCCTCTACCCATCCGGGCCCCAAGCATGTATACACTGAATACATGAAATGTTTGTTTTCCTTCACTCCAAAGGTATGAAGATTTTAGATTAAGACAAACAGGGATAACTTCAACAATTCAATTGAAAATAGTGGGTTTCTGACAATAGAATTATGGAGTTATAATTTATATAATAATGCCAATTATAAAGTAAAGTCCCAATCTGTGAGAACGAATGAGTAACACTACTCCAGTAACTGATTAATTGCATAGTTAATTCCCATAATTACTTTGCCTGGGAACATCCTAATCTGCCAGTGATACACTTACTATATATTAAAGCACATTAAACGAATACTAGCTAACTAATGAACAACTCTGTAATACTTGGATCTATTACAGTAATTTATTCAATAAAGGGACAAGACAAAGGTAGAGAAGATTCAGCGGTATGCCACCAGACACGTCCCGCAACTGAGAGGTATGAGCTACGAGGAAAGGCTAAAGGAGTTGAAACTGACGTCCCTGGAAAACCGAAGAGTAAGGGAAGACATGACAACCACCTATGAAATTCTCAGGGGAATTGACAGGAAGGACAAAGACAAACTCTTTAGCACTGGTGGGACGCGAACAAGGGGACACAGGTGGAGACTGAGTACCCAAATGAGCCACAGAGACAATAGAAAGAATTTTTTCAGTGTCGGAGTAGTTAACAGATGAAATGCACTAGGATGTGATGTGGTGGAGGCTGACTCCATACACTGTTTCAAGTGTTGATATGGCACGGGTCAGAGAGACAGGTCTTGAGCCCAGTAGGCTCAGGAACCTGTACACCAGTTGATTGACAGTTGAGAGGCCAGAGAACCGAAGCTCAACCCCTGCAAGCACAACTAGGTGAGTACACACACACACACACACACACACACACAAAAGGACTACCATGTTGTGAAGGCTTACGTATTAAAACATACATTTATTATATATTAATTAAGCAATTAATCAATAATCGCTCATGGGTGGCGATCCCCGCACTGACCTCAGTCACACCTCACCTAAACTTTCTCTCATTTCATCCCCCCGTCCCCTCTACTAGGCCTACCTCAGCTCTCAACATCAGATCTAGGCCTATAGAGGCCTCACATTGTGAAAATTGAAGTCTCGTCTAATTTTATCGTCACTCCTGTTGTTAACACTTTAGCTTCTCGAAGTCCTGCACACAGGCTAAATAGGTAGTGCGATCCCTTGGAAACGCAACGTAACTACAACGCTTTTAAAAAGGTTATTACGTCGTTAGCAGGTGATAATAACCAATGGTTACCACAATGTTATTTGACGGGTTTGTTGGGCGGCTCCTGTTGGCGATACTTGGAGTGAGTCCAGTATCTGGGTCCAACTTTAGACTCTTGGCTGGCACAAACATGGAACTGCGATACTACGATAATTCATAGTTTTTTTACGTCAAGAGAAACTCTCGGGTGTTAAATGACGATCTGTAATCTGCGAATCAAAGATAATGTTAAAATCAGCTCAGTTGTGATTGGTTTGCGTACATGTAATATCTGCCGCAAGCTTATTGGTCAGTGGCGAGAACACACCCCCCATCTGGTGAGGGTGATCAGCCTCGTGATTGGTCGAGGCGAAGGACATGCAAGGCCACACCTCTGGTCGTACGACACTAACCTGATTCCCGGCCCCCAGGGCACGCCAGCCTGCACGGCCACTTTGTCGTACGGTGTGAGCCCTGCCTCCCAGGGTGACCTGCCTCCCAGGGTGACCTGCCTCCCAGGGTGACCCTGCCTCCCATGGTGACCTTGCCTCCCAGGGTGACCTGCCTCCCATGGTGACCCTGCCTCCCAGGGTGACACTGCCTCCCAGGGTGACCTGCCTCCCAGTGTGACACTGCCTCCCAGGGTGACCTGCCTCCCAGGGTGACCTGCCTCCCAGGGTGACCTGCCTCCAGTGTGACCTGCCTCCCATGGTGACCTGCCTCCCAGGGTGACCTGCCTCCCAGGGTGACCTGCCTCCCAGGGTGACCTGCCTCCAAGTGTGACCCTGCCTCCCATGGTGACCTGCCTCCCAGGGTGACCTGCCTCCCAGTGGTGACCTGCCTCCCAGGGTGACCTGCCTCCCAGTGTGACCCTGCCTCCCAGGGTGACCTGCCTCCCAGTGTGACCTGCCTCCCAGGGTGACCTGCCTCCCAGCGTGACCTGCCTCCCAGTGTGACCGTGCCTCCCAGGGTGACCTGCCTCACCATGGTGACCTGCCTCCCAGGGTGACCTGCCTCCCAGGGTGACCTGCCTCCCAGGGTGACCTGCCTCCCATGGTGACCTGCCTCCCAGGGTGACCTGCCTCCCAGGGTGACCTGCCTCACCATGGTGACCTGCCTCCCAGGGTGACCTGCCTCCCAAGGTGACCTGCCTCACCATGGTGACCTGCCTCCCAGGGTGACCTGCCTCCCAGGGTGACCTGCCTCCCAGGGTGACCTGCCTCCCAGGGTGACCTGCCTCCCAGGGTGACCTGCCTCCCAGGGTGACCTGGATCACCATGGTGACCTGCCTCCCAGGGTGACCTGCCTCCCAAGGTGACCTGCCTCCCAGGGTGACCTGGATCACCATGGTGACCTGCCTCACCATGGTGACCTGCCTCCCAGGGTGACCTGCCTCCCAGGGTGACCTGCCTCCCAAGGTGACCTGCCTCACCATGGTGACCTGCCTCCCAGGGTGACCTGCCTCCCAGGGTGACCTGCCTCCCAAGGTGACCTGCCTCACCATGGTGACCTGCCTCACCATGGTGACCTGCCTCCCAGGGTGACCTGCCTCCCAGTGTGACCTGCCTCCCAGGGTGACCTGCCTCCCAAGGTGACCTGCCTCACCATGGTGACCTGCCTCCCAGGGTGACCTGCCTCCCAGGGTGACCTGCCTCACCATGGTGACCTGCCTCCCAGGGTGACCTGCCTCCCAGGGTGACCTGCCTCCCAAGGTGACCTGCCTCACCATGGTGACCTGCCTCCCAGGGTGACCTGCCTCCCAGGGTGACCTGCCTCCCAAGGTGACCTGCCTCACCATGGTGACCTGCCTCACCATGGTGACCTGCCTTCCAGGGTGACCTGCCTCCCAGGGTGACCTGCCTCACCATGGTGACCTGCCTCCCATGGTGACCTGCCTCCCAGGGTGACCTGCCTCCCAAGGTGACCTGCCTCACCATGGTGACCTTCCTCCCAGGGTGACCTGCCTCCCAAGGTGACCTGCCTCACCATGGTGACCTGCCTCCCAGGGTGACCTGCCTCCCATGGTGACCTGCCTCCCAGGGTGACCTGCCTCCCAGGGTGACCTGCCTCCCATGGTGACCTGCCTCCCAGGGTGACCTGCCTCCCAAGGTGACCTGCCTCACCATGGTGACCTGCCTCCCAGGGTGACCTGGATCACCATGGTGACCTGCCTCACCATGGTGACCTGCCTCCCAGGGTGACCTGCCTCCCATGGTGACATGCCTCCCAGGGTGACCTGCCTCCCAGGGACACCATGGGACACACACACACACAAATGGAATGCATTAGGCAGTGATGTGGGGGAGGCTGACTCCATACACAGTTTCAAGTGTAGATATGATAGGAGCCCAATAGGCTCAGGAACCTGTACACCTGTTGATTGACAATTGAGAGGCGGGACCAAAGAGCCAGAGCTCAACCCCCGCAAGCACAAATAGGTGAGTACACACAAATCATAAGCACCTGAAATGTATATAAGACCAAGAAAATATTCATTACTTCGCAAACCAAGAAAAAGCCCGCGCTCTTCATAGCTTTATTAGAATACAAACAACGTCGTGAACGACCAAATTACTAGACGAAATAAGTGAGAAGGAAAACACAGAGAACAACAAGGAAATGTGTGAGAAACTAAAAGTCAGCCTCCGTGACGGTTTTCACTACTGAGCCGGAACACCTTCCTGAGAGAAAATAATCAACAAGGAGAGGCTGACATATCAACACCAGAAGAGAACTGAAGCAGCTCGATGACACAAAAGCTATAGGAACAGAACTCAGAACACTTAAAGCTTGAAAGAAGCTTCACCCGCTCTCAGTGTACCTTCAGGACTGAGCATTAGTGCTTCGCCGGCCCGGAGTCCCAACTTCAACAAGCACAGAGGGAATCTTAAAAGCCTTCAGAAGATAACAACGAAGCCAGGTCCCAGAACCACGTGTAATGAAGGACCGGGAGGTGAGGGTGCTAGGACAGAGCTGAGAGACAAAACATGATATAAGAGTACTTTGAGGAACTGTTTCCAGTGTCAATTCGTAAGTAGAGAAGTAAATTTTGTTTACACACAAACTGCCAATAAAACAAGGCGTCACTCGTGACAGTGTCAGATGTTATTGTTTTAGGTTAAGCTGCCGGGGAGCAAAATGTTCCAAGCAGCACGAGCTATGGTGACCCCGTCGTACTTACCTGGCACAGGAGATGTGCCCTCACAGCATAAGAACAAGAGGATAATTTAATGAACGAAAGGAGGACCCAGAAGCCAACTCTCTCCAAGTCAGGTTGAACAACACCTCCCTCACCCTTCACCTGCGTCAAGCTCCAACCACGTCAACAACCTCACATTTTTTTTCTAATTTACACATGTGGATAGAGAAGCTGACGATGGTTGACTCCTGCCCTATATTTAGGGTGACTTGACCTGGTCGGAGGGTGACCTGACTTGGTCTGAGGGTGACCTGATCTGGCCTGAGGGTGACCTGACTTGGTCTGAGGGTGACCTGACCTGGTCTGAGGGTGACCTACGAAGCTCCTCAACAGCTCTGGTCTGAGGGTCGACTTTGGAAGATTGCTGAATAGAAACATACTCAATATTTTCCACTCCTTTTCCCCCTTTAAAGAAAATGTAATACTGGATATGGGGTGTCCATCAGTGGGGGTGTCCAGAGGTGGCAGGACTGGACCAGTGGTAGTCCCTCCAGGGGCGGGTGGACACGAACGCGGCGACAGGTTCCTGGAATGTTTTTCGATATCTCCTTTTGGGGAGCACCGTCTAGGCGGGCGGTCCTGGGGCCTGCTGGTGGTGGTTTTGGTGGTGATTGTGGTGATGGTAATGGTTATGATTGTGGTGGTTGTAAGTACCTACAGGGACAGTGAGTAAGTAAGGTCTAGCTCTTCATGCCCTGAGAACTGGCTCTCTTGTACCTGTTGTGTTATAATTCAACGTTCTGACGTTCGAATTCTTTGCCGAATTTGGATTTCAATTAAAGACTTCCACAACTTCTTGCTGCACTTTGCACTTGTTGACCATCCGTATAGAGTACGAATATTTTTTGTTTATTCCAGCTTCCTGATCCAGTTTGAGTCCTGTTGTCCTGCTTTCTCACTTCGACTTACACTTTCAGGAACGGAATTCTGGCGACCATTAGTTTGACCGCTCCAGTTTACAAAAAGTTCGTTCTGTAAAATGTTGCAGTTTCCCCTCGGTGTTTACAGCTCTGCGTCCAACCCTGATGTTCGAGCTCACTTCCTCAGGAAGTGAGGATCATTCACATCAATTAGGAAAAGTAAGGGTCCCTGGGCCGGCCCTTTGAGAAACTCTACATGTTACCTCCCTCTTGAAAATTCAACTCTCTCTGACTGAGTGTTTCCTCTGCTTCAAGTAAGCCCTTTCCAGTTCAGTATCTTCCCAGTTATCCCTGTTTGAGTTTCGATCTAGAACAACAGCTATTCGTTCTGAATATCAAATGGTTTTTGACAACCTAGAAAAATACAGTCTCCCTAGATGTAAAGGAATGGTTCACCAGCTCACTTACAATGGTGCTCTTCTGCCTGTGGAAGCCAGTACACTTGCTAAGTGCACTTGTTAAGTGCGCGGACTTAAGTTTAGTAACCAGTACCCAAAACATCTTGTGTTTAGGCTCATGTGAGAGCCCCAGTCATCAGCATCCCAGAAATGTTACCCTGGCCGGGGTAGCACGTCAGTGGACAGAGTTATAGCCAATAGCATCTTTTTATTGTATGGCTTGGAGCGAGGACTCAAAATTTGCGCGGGAATCTTGAGAGGCCTGAGACAGCTGTGGGCCTCCCGCTAGCTCCAGCATCGTCGCCATGGCAACGGCAGGCGTCCATCTTGAATCGCCATGTTGGTCGGCCATTTTGGAGTGCCCTAGGGCCATGGTACACCGTCTCTGATTGGTAGAGAGGGGTAGGCCGCTGTGTGCCTCTCTCTCTCTGATTGGTTCTTTTGAGGCAGAGGCCGGGAAGCCGAGGTTCCTGCCCCAAGACGCCATTATGGACTCAGCTGCCACCTTGTCCTGACGCCTCCCTTGCTCTATTCGGCCAAATTGAGTAAGGAAGACGTCGTGGCAGCAGTCTACTCTGCTTCTCCACTGCCGCCTCCACCAAGACCACCCGCCGCACCAGCAGAATCCGGCGGGAGTCATCGTCGAGGGGTAGATAGATAAGGAACGAGTGAGAGAAATCTTGGATCGTGGGTAATTTGCATACGAGGAGTAACAGACTCGTGGGTCCCCACTCCAGTGATTATAGACGTTCTAATTCCTGCTAGTGCTTTGTAGCAGTCGAGGGGAACAGGGTAATTCGTGCCAAGTGTTCAGGTGCAGTTTTCCCATAAAAATTCGTGGAAATTTCGCATCATAGTGTTTGGCGCCAAAATTCCTTGGAGCGCCATGCTTGCTCAGTGAGGGGTGAGACCAGTCCCCTACCCGCCACCTACCGTGAGCCAGACAGCGTGGTAATTGTGTGAGTGTGTGAGGCCTCCTGTATAAATGAGTAAATACTTATGTTGGTGTATACTGGCAGCAGGTTTTCATTTATGCATGTCTTATTGAATATGACAGCATATTCCGTATTTACTATTTTCTGATTTAGGGCTTCTATCCCTCTTACTAATGCTCTTGCATCAGGTTGCAGCTGGAAGAAGGAGTTCACCAAAAGTCATGTTGTCTTTCAAGGTGAAGAAAAGAATTGAATAACTGAAGAATACATTACACTTATTATACATTCGCACGACATTTCGAACCTACATGGTTCATTCTCAAGTGATGTTACAGTTCCAGAACATTATTTTTTACACTAATAGCGGGTCAGGTGAATACAAATCGATCGAACAATCGGGTCAGGTGTAAACAAAGGGTATACATTGGGTAGACATGAAGGAGAAAAGGGTATACATTGGGTAGTCTTTAGGAGAAAAGAAGTTAAGGATCAGAAGGTTAAATAGGGTACATACAAAGATTTAATCAAGCGTAGTGGGCGCCGTTTGTTGAGGAGTGTCGTGTGTTGGCATCACTATGTTCCGGTCTTGTTTTTACTCTCATGGTGGGTAGAGTGAATAGTTCCGAATTTTGGGTATTCATGGTAGGTTGTTCTATTTCTATGTGGATTCCTTCAAGAATTTGTAATCTTCTTGCATCTTGGGTTTTGTCTATTATACAAGTATTTATATTTAACATTTCTCTTGTTAGAGTGAATGTCATGGGCTTGTCTCATGTGATTCCTGGGGGCACCGGACTGAAGATGACATGTCAAACGCCTCGTCAGCTTGGTCGACGTCATACCTATGTACTTAGATTGAATGGTTACATCCTTCGTGGGGGCAAGTGTACATGTATACAACGCTTGACTGCTGTAGAGGGTTCTCCGTCGGCTTCGGGTTGTTTTTGATAAGGGAGTCTGAAGTCTTCTTGGTTTTGTAGAATATGATCAGGTCTATGTTTTGGTTAGGAATAGTGCCTTTTACTCCTTTACGAATTATTTCCTTCATAATTCTTATTTTTTATGTTCACTGTGCATGGTTGATTTGTAATATAATTTTATTGGAGGTAGTTGTGGTTTCCGTTCTAGGTTCAGGCTTGTACCATCGGTCCAGGTGTCTTCTTATAGCGGTGTTTATTTCCGTGTTGCTATATCTGTTGTTCACCAATACCTGAGTTATTCTTTCAAACTCTCTACTCACGTTGCTCCATTCAGAGCAGCGGGTAAGCGCTCGACGAATATAAGCATTGAGAACACTGGCTTTATATCTTTGGGGGCACTCACTCTTACCGTTCAGGCATAATCCTATGTTGGTGGGTTTTGCATATACGTTGGTGCTTAAAGAGGTTCCTGTTTTTGTTATTAGTACATCCAAGAATGGCTGACTGTTATTTTCACTATTTTCATGTGTAAATCGGTGTACTGACTCTATCTCTCTAGATGGCTTTTTAGATCAATTAGTTCGTCTGAGTCTTTTACTATTACGAATATGTCATCTACATAACGGCAGTATACAGTTGGTTTTTGTCTGTTACTGAAGACTCTGTCTTCGATGGTTCCCATATCAAAATTAGCGCATAACACTCCTAAGGGGGAGCCCATTGCTACTACGTATATTTGAAGATACATGACCCCTTGTGGACTGCACCTACACCACGACACCCTGAAGAACACGTGACACTTCACCACGACACCCTGAAGAACACGTGACACTTCACCACGACACCCTGAAGGACACGTGACACTTCACCACGACACCCTGAAGAACACGTGACACTTCACCACGACACCCTGAAGGACACGTGACACTTCACCACGACACCCTGAAGAACACGTGACACTTCACCACGACACCCTGAAGGACACGTGACACTTCACCACGACACCCTGAAGAACACGTGACACTTCACCACGACACCCTGAAGAACACGTGACACATCAGGTTCGGCCAGTTTTGTGGGATCCATAAAGAGCGTTGAAGTCTAGTGCATGTTTCTTCCCAGGTGTCCCCGTGAGGCAGCGTGTTGAGGTGTTGGTGGTGGGATTCACCTAGTTGTATTCACCTAGTTGTATTCACCTAGTTGTGTTCACCTAGTTGTGTTTGCGGGGGTTGAGCTTTGCTCTTTCGGCCCGCCTCTCAACTGTTTACTAACTACTTTTTTTCCACACCACACACACCCCAGGAAGCAGCCCGTGACAGCTGATTAACTCCCAGGTACCTATTTACTGCTAGGTAACAGGGGTATTCAGGGTGAAAGAAACTTTGTCCATTAGTTTCTACCTTGTGCGGGAATCGAACTCGCGCCACAGAATTACGAGTGCTGCGCCACAGAATTACGAGTCCTGCGCGCTATCCACCAGGCTACGAGGCCCCCAGTGTACTTACCTATTTGAAATCACCTATTTGAGTGTGGTGTGGTGTTGGTGGTGGTGGAGTTCGTGGTAGTGGTGTTGGTGGTGGTGGAGTTCGTGGTAGTGGTGTTGGTGGTGGTGGAGTTCGTGGTAGTGGTGTTGGTGGTGGTGGAGTTCGTGGTAGTGGTGTTGGTGGTGGTGGAGTTCGTGGTAGTGGTGTTGGTGGTGGTGGAGTTCGTGGTAGTGGTGTTAGAAGTGTTGGGGGTGTTGGTTGGTTGGGGAGCATGACTGATGTTTTTATTTTTTGGCAGGGATATTCCTGCGCGGGCCCTAAGCCTGGTTGATACCTGGTTGATACCTGGTTGATGGGGTTCTGGGAGTTGTTCTACTCCCCAAGCCCGGCCCGAGGCCAGGCTTGACTTGTGAGAGTTTGGTCCGCCAAGCTGTTGCTTGAGCGGCCCGCAGGCCCACATGCCCACCACAGCCCGGTTGGTCCGGCACTCCTTGGAGGAATAAATCTAGTTTCCTCTGGAAAATGTCCACGGTTCTTCCGGCAATATTTCTTATGCTTGCTGGGAGGACGTTGAACAACCGCGGACCTCTGATGTTTATACAGTGTTCTCTGATTGTGCCTATGGCACCTCTGCTCTTCACTGGTTCTATTCTACATTTTCTTCCATGTCGTTTACTCCAGTACGTTGTTATTTTACTGTGTAGATTTGGTACTTGGCCCTCCAGTATCTTCCAGGTGTATATTATTTGATATCTCTCTCGTCTTCTTTCTAGTGAGTACATTTGGAGGGCTTTGAGACGATCCCAATAATTTAGGTGCTTTATTGCGTCTATGCGTGCCGTATATGTTCTCTGTATTCCCTCTATTTCAGCAATCTCTCCTGCTCTGAAGGGGGAAGTGAGTACTGAACAGTACTCAAGACGGGACAACACAAGTGACTTGAAGAGTACAACCATTGTGATGGGATCCCTGGATTTGAAAGTTCTCGTAATCCATCCTATCATTTTTCTGGCTGTCGCAATATTTGCTTGGTTATGCTCCTTAAACGTTAGGTCGTCAGACATTATTATTCCCAAATCCTTTACATGCTGTTTTCCTACTATGGGTACATTTGATTGTGTTTTGTACTCTGTATTATGTTTAAGGTCCTCATTTTTACCGTACCTGAGTACCTGGAATTTATCACTGTTAAACATCATGTTATTTTCTGATGCCCAGTCGAAAACTTTATTAATATCAGCTTGAAGTTTTTCAATGTCCTCAGCCGAGGTAATTTTCATACTGATTTTTGTGTCATCTGCAAAGGATGATACGAAGCTGTGACTTGTATTTTTGTCTATATCTGATATGAGAATAAGGAAAAGCAGCGGTGCAAGGACTGTACCCTGAGGTACAGAGCTTTTCACTGCACTTGGACTAGATTTTATATGGTTGACCGTTACTCGCTGAGTCCTGTTTGACAGAAAACTGAGTATCCAGCGTCCTACTTTACCGGTTATTCCCATTGACTTCATTTTATGTACTATCACGCCATGGTCACATTTATCGAAAGCCTTTGCGAAGTCCGTGTATATCACATCAGCATTCTGTTTTTCTTCTAATGCCTCAGTGACTTTGTCGTAGTGCTCAAGTAGCTGTGAGAGGCACGATCTTCCCCCTCGAAATCCATGTTGGCCTGGGTTGTGAAGGTCATTGGTCTCCATGAAATTGGTGACCTGACTCCTAATCACTTTCTCAAATACTTTTATGATGTGCGATGTTAGTGCAACTGGTCTATAATTTTTTGCCAATACTTTGCTCCCTCCCTTGTGTAGAGGGGCTATGTCTGCTACTTTAAATGCATCTGGTATCTCCCCCGTGTCCAAGTTCTTCCTCCACACTATACTGAGTGCCTGTGCTACCGGCACTTTGCATTTCTTTATAAATATTGAATTCCATGAGTCTGGACCTGGGGCCGAGTGCATGGGCATGTTTTCAATTTCTTTTTCAAAATTTAGTGCGCTCGTGTTTATATCAGTTATATTTACAGGGGTTTGAATATCCCGCATAAAGAAATTGTCTGGATCTTCCACCTTCATGTTGTTTATTGGAGAGCTAAACATGTCCTCATACTGTTTTTTAGGATTTCACTAATTTCTTTGTCATCCTCCGTGTATGAACCTTCACTTGTACTAATTGGTCCAATACTGGCAGTGGTTTTTGCTTTTGATTTCGCATATGAGAAGAAATATTTTGGATTTTTCTTTATTTCCTGAATTGCTAACTGCCTTTCTTCAGTTTCATGAGTGTTTCAATTTCCGCTCGATTTCTTCAATCTCCCTATTTAAATTATTCCTTCTTTGACGGGAAATTCGTGTCTGCATAAGCAGTTCCGTTATTTTTTTCCTGCGTTTATAGTGTCGTCTGCGTTCTCTTTCTACGTTAGATCTCTTTCTGGCTTTCCTCAAAGGAACATGTTTCAGACAGACTTGATACGCTTCTGAAGTCAATTTTTCTATTCCTTCTGTAGGACTTGTATTACTCAGAACAGTTCCCCATGGAATGTTTGTAAGTTCCCTGTTTATTATCTCCCAGTCTATCCTTTTATTATTAAAATTGAATTTACTGAATAGCCCCTCTCGCTTTATCAACGTTTTAGGTCTATTCTGAGTATTGATGGTTGTTTGCACTTCAATGAGTTTGTGATCTGAGTATGTGGTATCTGATATCGTAATGTCTCTGATAATGTCTTCATTGTTCGTAAAGACCAGATCTAGAATATTTTCATTTCTCGTTGGCTCCGATATCTGCTGATTGAGTGAAAATTTGTCACAGAATCTAAGTAGTTCTCTAATCTGTGGTTGGTTAGGTCCTGATAGATTTCCTGGTATAATATTATTGTTTGCTATTTTCCACCTGAGACTAGGCAAGTTGAAGTCACCTAGGAAGATAATATCAGGTATCGGGTTCTCCAAATTATCAAGGCTATTCTCTATTTCGCTTATCTGTTCTGTGAATTCCTCAGCCGTTGCATCTGGCGGTTTGTATATTAGAATAATCACTAAATTTATTTTCTCTATTTTTAATCCCAGTACCTCTACCACCTCATTTGTAACGTTTAGGAGCTCCGAGCATACAAGGTCTTCCCTAATATACAGACCCACTCCTCCATGTGACCTAATTTTCCTATCACACCTGTATAGGTTATATCCTGGAATCCAGATCTCATTGTCCAACAATTCCCCTGCATGGGTTTCTGTGAAAGCTCCAAATACTGCATTTGACTCCGTGAGGAGGCCATTTATGAACTGTACTTTGTTGTTTGTTCTTGTTTTCAGTCCTTGTATGTTGGCAAAGATGAATGAGGTTACTCTATTAGTGATAGTTTGAATGGGAGACTTTTTCGGCAAGCCCATTATTCGTGGACATAATGAGTTTGTTCTGACCAGTACTGATTGTTGTAGGGCAGTTGTCTGTCGTAGTTGTAGTTCCCTTTCGGTGGGTAATTGTATCTGTAATTCTGGAATGCCAGTGGATCTGGCATCCAGTTCCATACACTCTCCATGCTGCTCCTTTTGAATTCTCTGCCGGTCTGGTATAAAAAATTTATAGTTTCCTCCAAATTCATTATCCTGCTTGCCACTCTTTATGTAGCGTTCCGTGCCTTTCACGTGAAAGTGTGGGCAGCTAAGGTCATAGCATTTTCTGTCCTCCAGTGAGGTTTGGCACATGTCAGGATGGAAAAACCTACATATTGATCAAAATCGACACTCACCTTTCCTAAGCATATTTAAACATTTTTTGGGATGTTGGTAACTGCATTCTAATCCTTTCTTATTACCAGCATATCTATGTCTGCATATGCCCTTTGCATAAAATTTGCATAAGTCTGTCCTTCTGTTCTGAATTGCTCTATCGGGAACCGTCGTAGTGTCTGTACCTATCGAGCTGTCAGTGCTGTCTGGTACACTTTCTAGTTTACTGTCATCTACATCCTGGCCTACTGAGTCAGAGTTTACAATTTCCCGAGTTTCAGCCTCAGTTTCATCCCTGACTATAGCCTCCGCCCCTTGTATATTAGAATTGTTGTTCCTTTCCCACTCCTTCTGGATGGCTGGTAGGCTTCCAATGAATGATGTTTTCCGATCATGCGTCATGTTATCTAGAAGGTTTTTTAGGATATTCCAAGCTGGCAGGTCATTTTTACACACCCAGAGCAAGTGGCCAGCTCTCAGTGCCGTAGTGTTACTCACTCCTGTACAAGCCGAATGGAATCTAGTCTTACAGATATAACATTCAATTCCCGTTACCTTCGTCTTTAAGGAGTTGATACAGTGGCCACAAATTTGTTTATTTACTCCCATATTGCCTTGTTTTGTTGTATATATCTATATATTTATAATATTATATGTATATTGTATATTTGTAACAATATATATGTATATATATTTATATGTTTAATATTTATAATATTATATGTATACCGTATATTTGTAATATTATGTATGTTATTTTGTTCAAACTTTATGGCAGGTACTTAGCGTAGGGTAGCGAGGCTGGTCCCCCGGTCGGTACAGGTGACCTCTTGTGGCCCAGGTTGATGTCACCAGTTTCCAGTTACCCGATTTATAACCACTGACACCGCCTCTTGCCACTATTCTATATTTCTAGTATTCTATATTTATAATATTCACTTCCAACTTATATGTTGTTGTGATACCCGTTCCACATCACTGTTCCACGAATGACCGTTCACTATTTTTTTTTCCTAATACACGCATGTACACAAAGCCTCGTTCACTGGCTCACACGCGGTCTCCCGTTTATTCTCTATTTAACACAAAGTTCTATTGTTAATGACTATATGCCTCTGGCTGGCCCACTAAGTGTTGCTTGTTTCTGTTTTACTTGGGCGGAGTATGAGTTTTTATGACTCGTATGGTCGCGTCAGTAAGATTTTGCCATATGTGTTTAACAACTTCTTCTGCTCTGTTGAATCTTAGTTGAAATCTTAATGGGTTTATAACTGTCCACAGTGTTAAATAATGTTCCAGTGGTCTGTCGGGCATTCCTCCACAGTGCTGACATTTCCTCTCATCTTCCGGAACCTGTAAGCCTATTTCCCATGCACATGGGTATTCAAGCCTGATGCGATGTAAGTGTACTTCTGTTGTTCTACTGCTCCCTTTCATCAAACTAAGTGGTTCGTAGTTGGTTGAATTCTTGTACCAACCCGCAGATCCTGATGTTGCAACTGCTGTGTTGTGGTCACTGTACATCTTCTGCATTGCTCTGTTTCTAATTACTTTCTTAATCTGTGATAGACTCTGTGGTATGTAAATGTCTACATTTCTTCTCTTAGTTGCAAGTTTTGCAGCTTCGTCTGCAATGTCATTTCCTATTATTCCCTCACGACTTGGCACCCAGTTGATAAGTACCCGTCGGCCTTGTCGTTTGAGTGTTTTCATTAATGATATGACATTTGTGATCAGATGGATGTTATCACATGTGCGTTCTTGTTGCAAGATTTCAATGGCGGTTCTCGAATCTGTATGTATGATAAAATGTTGTCGGTGTTCAGCAAGAGCATGTTCCAAAGCCTTTTGAATGGCTAGCATCTCTGTTTGTAAAGTCGAACACCTATTTGAGAGCCTCCAACTATTTACAGAATTTCCTGCCTTAACTGCAGCTCCGGTTTCTTGTCCCTGCTGGTCTACTGATCCATCTGTGAAGTATGTGAAACTGTCGGGTGTCAAGTTTGCTTCTTTATGCATCTGTGCAATGTTATGTAGCAGATGAGGATTTGTCTGGTTCTTTTTTCCTTCAATAGCCATAATCTTAAAGTCTGCTGGCAGAGATTCCCAAGGGGCTTGCATAACAAAGTCTGCATGTATTTCGTCGACACCCTTCTCAGTGACTGTGTTTGTTATATCAAATGTATTGATGGTGTTTATCGCACAATGGGTCCACCTGTTGCTATTGGAGGCTCTTCTGTCCAGAGTTAGTGCTCCAGTGATTATATCTTTAAGTGAACTGATTCTAGGTCTAGTCAATATCTTGGTCAGCATGCACGCAAAAAACCCTTTTACCCTTATTTCAATCGACGTTAGCTTGGTTTCTAGTCATAGGTTCAGTATTTTAGTCCATCTGGGAGCTCCTGTTATGACTCCCATTGCATCATTTTGAATAACCTCAACGTTTGCCCACTGACCAGGAGAAAGAGTGAGTAAGGCAGGCGCTGCATAATATTATAGACTGTGGGTTGGTTGGTGTTGTCGTCGTTGATCCTTCTCTATGGACAACCCAACCCACAACTCGGCAGAGTGCTTATACTAGGAGATCACCCTTGGCGCTTCTGGCTCTTGGAGAGGGGCTCAACGTCACGCGTTTAGGGGATGCGGCTCCAACACTTAGCCTCGTTGTCACGTGCACACACCCACTCGAGCCGCTGTGACTCCCCCCACTCTCTCCTTAGGTGATATGATCTCCTCGATCCCCCTTTGACTTATTAATATTACCTTCTACCCTGTCCACAGCAGTGGTTCTTGGTTCTTTCTCTCTCTCTCTCCTTCTTTACTACTTCCTGGGAAGCCTCACTAGGACAAGGGCAAACACCAGCAAATTGTGACACATTTACTGGACAAAGCACATACACGATACATACACACATATAATAATAATGAATCCTATACTCTATAATATCACAATCAGGTTGCACTCCAACACCATCAGAACTCTATTATCAGCTTATCAAGTGGTATCCTATCTCATGGTTCACCACCTGATACTATCAACCTCCTCAAGTTGATCAAGTCTACATACACTGTTGCACCATCAGCAAGATAATATATATATAGAAAATCAGCATTTGAATGCAATCACATATATCAGTATAAATGTTCATTGATACACAACAATGATCCATCAATCACTGTCAGTCCTGGAACGCATACATCCGTAGGTAATCCAGCCTACGACTGTAACTCTAAACTTCAGTATAAAACACTCCTTGACATAAGAATGCAAACAGTCACTCACCTCTCACTGCGTCTTGCACGCTAATGACAACCAAACACTATCAACTCCCTACAAGTAATCCACCAGAACTTCCCCTTCCACCTCTGGAAGTTCACTACCCTAATATCCTTAGGTTCTTCCGGGCTTCACTACCAGGATCCTCTGCAGCTCCTCCAGGCTGCTATCATGAAGTTTCCTTGAGCAACTACGGTGCTTCACCCTTCTGCTAGGGTCCTCCACAGCTCTCTTGGCTGCTACACCATGAAGTTTCCCCGAGCAAGTATGGTGCTTCTCCACCTCTACAGAAGCACGTGACACTCCTCTTCACTGCTGCTTCTCCTCACAGCTCGAGGTCCTCTGCTCCACTACCTTTGGAGTCTCATCAATTACTTCATCTGCTGGCTTCGAAGTTCTCAGCAACTTCTTCCCCAAAAGACAAACCTGCAACCCATCGACACTCCAATAAAACGTTCCCCTTTAACACATAAACAAAAATAACCACACAATATGCTTGCCTCAAACCTCTATCTGTTCTCTACATACAGTGAGAGTGGACTCCCCCGTTTTGGGCGGGTCCATACTCCACCTCGCCTGGCGGCGGTCCTCACTCGCTGGGAGGGTCTTCCTCCATCCGGAGCCAGGCTCCCTCAGTCGTCCGCCAGCGCTCAGAGGGGGCGGACGTCGCTCCGTGTTCCTCCCTCTCCACTCTCTTATTTCAGGCTTTCTGCCTTATTAAAACATGTCTAACTTATAAATAAACATTGCTACTGTCGCTGGGCACACGACCAACTACAAGTGATCACTATGAACTGGCGTATATCGTGCTTACCACAGATTAATTGGTCGAGGGCGCTTTCCCTCTGACGGCGTCTGGTCAGGGCGCTCCCACGGCCCACAATAATGTCTCTGGCCGGCTTGATACTCTCTTCTTCGACCAGGACTTGAGACCACAACGTTCCCAGCTCGGTTCCACAGCTGGCACGTCTACACACTTCTCTTCTCTTCGAGATATATCACTAGGGGTTCCCTTCTGATGGGAGCTCAACGGAGCGCGGCTACCCCCTGCGATGTCTGGCACTCAAGTGAGGTCAAGGTCCTCCGGAAGCGAGCCTCACGCCTCCAGCAAAATGTCCACATCTCCTAGCCAGTCATTTATCTGTTTTCTCCTTCATTGCCCATAATCTCAAACTGTTATACATATCCAAGCAACTATTTTACATATGCGTTATCACCTCAATACTTGCTAGACCTTCTAATCAGGTCAGGCTTGACGAATAAC
Source organism: Procambarus clarkii (assembly GCF_040958095.1). Lineage (NCBI taxonomy): Eukaryota > Metazoa > Arthropoda > Malacostraca > Decapoda > Cambaridae > Procambarus > Procambarus clarkii. The sequence continues at coordinate 499,575 of NC_091240.1, forward strand.
TCTCAAGGAGGGAGACTCGTTTCTCCTGTAGGCTGAGATCATAACAATAATCAACTAGGGAACGAACGGCGTGTATGTAAAACATTCTTAACACTTAGTGTCCCGCTCCTAGACGGGGCCCTGTGATTGCTCTCATTATATTTAGTCGTGATTTTGCTTCCTCCTTCAGATATTGAATTTGCTTGTTGAATGTCATTTTAGAATGTATCAACACTCCGAGATATTGACATTGTGTAACCCACTGAAGGTTAATGTCTTGAATGCGTAGGTGCCTGTCTGGAGTGTTGCCGCCTAGTCTCATTGCCTTACACTTCTGTGCAGATATTTTTAGCCCTAAAACGCTGCATTCAGATGTTACTTTATCTAATGCATCTTGTGGTTTATTTAGAAGTGAAGGACCTGTAATGACTAATGCTATATCATCAGCATAACTTAGCAATTTAACCCCTTCTGTAAATGTCATGGTAACAAGGTTTACCATAAGGATGTTAAAGAGACTAGGACTGAGGACTCCTCCTTGTGGAGTCCCATTCTCATGCAAGTGGTAGTCCGACACATGGCCTTGCAACTTTACTCTGGCATACCTGTGACCTAAGTAATCTTTAATCCATGCTAGTATATTTCCGTTTATACCTTATTTAACTAAGGTGTGTAAAATTGCTCGCGGGCTTGCAAGTTCGAATGCTTTTTCTGTATCAAGGAAGATCACTATAGCTGGACCTGAGTTAACTGTTCCTAGTAATGTTGCTATGCAGTTGGCAGTACCTACTCCTCTAGTGAAGCCAAATATGTGTTTATGCAGGTCTCCAGTCTTCCACAGTAGCCTATTTAAGACCATCCATTCTGCAGTTTTACTAATGCATGTTGTTAATGAAATGGGTCTGTAATTGCCAGGTTCTTTGGGCTTAGGAATCGGTATGATGTCTGCTTTCTTCCAAGAGGTCGGTAGTTTGCCTTGCTGCCAAGATGACGGATGATGATGCTGTTACTGGTGGTGATGGAGGTGTTGTGAGGTTGGTGGTGGTGGAGGTGATGGTGTGGGTGTCGTGGTGTGGTAGACGTAGATAGTTGTGGTAGTGGGGTGGGTGTGTGGTGGGGTGGTTACAGTGTTGTGTGTGAGAGAGAGAGAGGGGGGGGGGGAGATGTGGGGACATGGGGTGGGGGAAGTGATGGTATCACCCGAGTACATCAGAGCTCACGTCCAGGTCGTCGCCGCCTCTCTCCTCACTAATCAGGTGACTTCCAGCCAGTGTTGATTACCCGTGTCTCGCTCCAGTGTCCTCACCGCATTCCAGTGTACTTTGCTCTCCACCAACAGCTACAAAGTGCAGAGCGTGTGCCACCAGCCGCCCTGGCCGCTGTGATCACTCGAACCCTTTGGAACAAGGGCCACCAGCGGCACCTCAGAGCCTGCTGCAGCGGCACCCCAGGTGCGGCTGGCCTCAGGTCCGCACACCTGGCTTGTAATCACTCCAGCTGGTGCTGTGGGCGCTCCCAAGCTCCTCCAAGATGAAGGTCTCCGTCCGTGTACGTGGGGAGTGGCTTCAGGTTCCATGCAAGACAGGTAGGTGAAGGGTATGACAGGTGGGTGAAGGGTATGACAGGTGGGTGAAGGGTATGACAGGTGGGTGAAGGGTATGACAGGTGGGTGAAGCAGTGGTGCCAAGTAAACAACGCTGGGTGAGCAATCCCACAACATGGAGACCCAGCTATGTGTTTCTAAGGCTCACTCCCTGACCACTGGTAACCAATCACTGCGTTAATCACTCACTCAAGTAAGCCACCTATGGGGTCACATCCCATTTTCTGTAATAATGTGCGCACTACTGGGGCGCCAAGATTCGCCAAGCATTTGCGCACTTACGAAATCATACATTATACAAAAATACACCTGTGTTCCTAATTATCCGCGAAGTATGTTAGTTCTAACAAAGTATAACTTAATCCGAAGTCTAAATTTATCAGTTATCTTTCACGAGCAAGAATGAATACAAACGTGACTACTAAATTACTTCAAACCTTCCAACAGGAGAGACTAAGCTATCCAAAGTATAACCAAGTCTTCGGCTATACCACCGTGGAAGATTTGGTTATAATTTGGTTCAAATGAAGCTGTGTACCCAGCTTCTCTGTGAATATATACACTGAGGGTCTACTTTCGTTCTGGGCTAAAGTATACATGGTCAGAAAGGTATTTTGTTGGTCTTAATGACCCACCTGAGCAGCATTTTGCTAACATTTTTTGTTTTGACTGCGACCCACAGCAACACCTGCGTGTTCTGTCGCGACGCAGAATGTCTGTATGTAGTACATCACATACAAACTATGTGAACTATGTTCCTCTATTTACTATTGACACATGATGAATCCATATTTATAATGGGACCTGTTCAATTGAATTACATATTTATATTTTTTGGGGGAAAAAATAGGAAAATAAAACGAGACATTTCTAGCAAAAATGACAGCAAACAATATTTTTGTAAAGAAGTTTTCATTGAACGAGAAGAATCTACTTGTTTGGAATCTACTTACAAACAAACTACTTGTTTGTAAGTAGATTCCAATTTGGAACACAGGAAGACAATGTTACACTCAAAGTGGCATCTCTGGTGCAGTGTTGACCTGGTACATGTCGCTTTTAAATGAGTTTTTTAAAATATATATATATATATATATATATATATATATATACCGAAAAACAGGGTACGTCTCTCTGTATACATATCCCTTGAACAGAATCTGCCTCTCATCAACCAATAGACCTTTTACAGTTTCCCTGATGCTTCTGCCCTTATAACAAGCTGACCAAACATGACTTTCATGCACACAGGGACAAAAAAAAAAAATAACCAAAACTAACATTTTACCAAACTTGCCAAAATAAAAATACGTTTTACTGATAAAATCTTATAACTTTTGTAATTTATTAAATAACAAATTTAGCATTTGTTAAATTCCTATAACACTCGTGAAGAACTTCCTTGGGTCACCAATCCTACTACGTGTTCCCCCTCCCTCCCCCCTTCTCACCCCCTCCATACCCCTGATTTTCTCTCCCTTCTAACCCCCCACCACGCCGATAGCCTCATGCTACCCCAGGCTTGGGCTTCAAATATAGATTCTCATGCCACCAAACTAGTTTGATCAGCTTGTCTCCATGCCAGGTTGTTCCTCTACCAGCGTGGGCGAGGCAAACAAGTATGCCGCCAGGGCTGGTGAGAGGCTTGTTTGTACTCAGGTTGATGTTTGTACCTAGAAACCTCGATCCAATTCCACACAAACACACATTGTAGGACAAGCCTAGTGAGACACAAGAACACGCCCCTACCAACTGTTGCAGATTGTCGTGTTGATACTCTCTGTTGCACCTTGACGATGGAGTCTGGTGTATAGATGCTTCTTATATGTATATTGCAATCCACGTGTGGTGAGATTTTACATAGCGTAGTGTATATACAAAGTACTGTATAGGGGCCTGCCTGAACCCTGCCACGTTCCCTCATAGACTACTCTGGTGTAGAGAAGGATTAACTACTCAGATGCTGCGTAGTTTAACCTAATCATGTTGAGTAGTCTAGACTACTCTGATATCGAGTAACCTAAGACTGTTCTGATCCTGAGTAGCCTATAGTAGTCATCATCAGAACTAACTCAGACAATTAACATCCATATTACATCAAAACTGAACAACAAAATCTTTGAGAATAAGATAATTATCCACTATACTAAATTAAAGTTGCAAAATATCTATTCCTCAGCCCGTTCTCTAACTAGCCTTCTCTCTCTAACTCAGCTTCTCTAACGTCCTAACTAGCAACGCACACACCCAACCGTAATCAATTGACGCATACAAATCATGGACTTCTGTGAGATGCTACTTTCCATAGCAGGTTGCATTAGGTACGTTGGTTACCACAGCGTAAGAGGGAGATGGACGGGTTGCAACGTAGCTTATTGCTAAGTCAAGAAAAAACACATACCAATTATTAATACCGATTTTTTGTACAGTTTGTTAATAATAAAAAAATCTATATTTTTGGAGGGTGTGTAAAAGCCGCAAATGAATACGCATTTGCTGTTTATTAAAAAAGTTAAAAAAAATTATATCATTAGAGCTTTAGCTAGAAGTTGTTGATATATATATATTGCAATGACGATCAAAGGAAGACTTTAGCCCGTGTTAGGCTTTACCAATCAAAAGCAATATACACATGGGGGGGGCAATGGTGATATTATTCTCGTGTAACTTTTTGATACAATATAATAGTGTTGGATGATAGGAGCGCTCGGTGAGAGTAACATACTAGGATATAATTTTTGATTGTACAAGTTTTCAGAAACCAGGCTACTGACTGTGTAGGGGGTCTCAGATATCAGGCTACTGACTGTGTAGGGGGTCTCAGATATCAGGCTACTGACTGTGTAGGGGGTCTCAGAAACCAGGCTACTGACTGTGTAGGGGGTCTCAGATATCAGGCTACAGACTGTGTAGGGGGTCTCAGATATCAGGCTACAGACTGTGTAGGGGGTCTCAGATATCAGGCTACTGACTGTGTAGGGGGTCTCAGATATCAGGCTACTGACTGTGTAGGGGGTCTCAGATATCAGGCTACAGACTGTGTAGGGGGTCTCAGATATCAGGCTACTGACTGTGTAGGGGGTCTCAGATATCAGGCTACAGACTGTGTAGGGGGTCTCAGATATCAGGCTACTGACTGTGTAGGGGGTCTCAGATATCAGGCTACTGACTGTGTAGGGGGTCTCAGATATCAGGCTACTGACTGTGTAGGGGTTTAGAAAATATATTTGCTGAACAATAAGAACGCAACATTTGTATAAATATATCATACAGCGATCAAATTTCTAAAGAAGTTTTCTGGGGAGTTTGGGTTACTCTGCCCTATAATGGACCATTTTACCAGGCGGCTCATGATTGGGAGATCCGTCACCTGTTACGAGATCCTGGCAACCACTGTGTCGCACAGTTTGGTGGACGTTTTGTGCTGCCCATAGATATAGGTTTCAGATCTGAACAAATCATAGCTATTTATGCTAGGGCTTTCAGGTCGTTAGGGAGTTGTCGGTTTCCGAGTGAAGAAATCTAGGGACCCGGCCAGCCACTTTTCACTGAATATAATAATACGGAGGTCACTTTCTAGGACCAATACCGACCAGTCGATGTCCGTCGCGTACCCCAGACCATTCATACTGCAAAGTTGGGACACTAGCCCCGAGCGTCCGGCCTTCAACCTTGGAGAGACAAACAGATAAACACACACATGCTCTCATCGATATAGAATATACCTGTTTACTGCGCAGTCTCTCAGCCAAATAATTTGAATTAAACATCTAAAAGATAATTTTGTACACGCTTTATTAAAGTTGACAAAATTGATGGGCCATATTAAACATTACTACAGGTCCTTTATTTACCAAAGTTTCTGTGAGTCATTTACTGGCCTTTGATAAACATCTTGTGGGAATTGTCAGCGTCTTGTTGGTCTCATACTGGCATCAGGAATATATATAGACTATTGAATATTATGTGAGATGCAGTGTGGTTGGCTGAAACCCGCTCTCGCACAAGACAGTACATATATGACATTGCTTACTGTCAATATTTGGCTTATTAATTAATAAGCATATATGTGATACATTCTAAATTATATTTTTTTAATACAATAACTCTCCCTCCCGATTTGCTACGTATCAGTTTTAAATATTAAGAATTTTTTTTTTAGTTTTATTAAACAATAGAGATTTTATACAAAATTTGTCAATATCCTTAGTTACTTTACAACTTATTTAAATATTTTGAGTTTTGTTTTATTATTTTAATAAAACTGTAATACAACCCAACCTGTTGTCTCCTCGGTTAGTTTTGTTCAGGTAATATATTATGCACGTCATGCCCATCTTGTGAACGGTAGTGGACCCGAAACTCATCGTGTGAGGGGTAACGGACCCCATACCCATCCTATGAGTGGTAGTGGCCCCCATACCCATCCTGAGAGTGGTAGTGGCCCCCATACCCATCCTGTGAGTGGTAGTGGCCCCCATACCCATCCTGTGAGTGGTAGTGGCCCCCATACCCATCCTCTGAGTGGTAGTGGCCCCCATACCCATCCTATGAGTGATAGTGGCCCCCATACCCATCCTGTGAGTGGTAGTGGCCCCCATACCCATCCTATGAGTGATAGTGGCCCCCATATCCATCCTGTGAGTGGTAGTGGCCCCCATACCCATCCTGTGAGTGGTAGTGGACCCCATACCCATCCTGTGAGTGGTAGTGGCCCCCATACCCATCCTATGAGTGGTAGTGGCCCCCATATCCATCCTGTGAGTGGTAGTGGCCCCCATACCCATCCTGTGAGTGGTAGTGGACCCCATACCCATCCTATGAGTGATAGTGGCCCCCATATCCATCCTGTGAGTGGTAGTGGCCCCCATACCCATCCTGTGAGTGGTAGTGGACCTTACTCTTGGCCATAACTAATCATTTACCCGAGGAATTAACAGGTGGATGTGTGTTTCAGGTCAGGAGAGCGTGTCGTGGCTGGGCGAGGAGTCGTTGAAGCGCTTCATGAACCTCAAGCCGGCCACTCACGTCCCCAACAAGGTGGAGACTGTGGCCAGGGTGAGGAAGACTCTAGGTGGCGCCATACTGGACCCTTCTGACCTGATCAGCGACGTCCTCGATGATAATGACTTTGTGTCTGTGGGTGAGTTGGTGGGTGTGGTGTATATGTAACTACAGATAAAACTGAAGAAATGTATTTATATAAATACTTATATATATATACGTATGTATGTACCGTTCCTCCCACAGTTCTGGACAGCGACCGGCCGAACCCAGTAACCGAACAGGCCTGAGATGAAATACATCACTGAACAAGTGTATCCTTTATTACTGATCTGCCCTTCATCATCAGCACCTCATATTCTCCTCCCCCTCATTCTCTCCTGCCTCATGTTCTCCTGCCTCATGCCTCATGTTCTCTACCGACATAAAGTTATGTGATTAGCCAAAGCCTCACCTCGTTTTTTATGCTTTCTTTTGATCAATTCACAAAGGCAACTGCTATAGATATTATTTTAGGTCACGTGTTGCGTTGAGAGCTGGCGATCCAGGCAGCAGATTGGCCAATACACTCACACCAAAACATGATTGTAAACATTGTATACACACGATGAAATCATTTATCCTATCATCATCCAATAGACTGTCTCCATCATCCAACCTTTCTCCATCATTAAGCTATCACCATCACCAAGGTAAACAGAGACCCCCCACACGTGACCTCAGGTACCTTAACCAGACACCATACACAGTCCAGGACGGTACCAGCCCCCAGACGAGTACCTGACGCTGGACGGCGCCACCCTCACCCCCGAGGACCTCACCGCCCTGGGCAAGGGCGCCTACAAGATCAGGGTGAGTGCTCCCCACTCCCCATCCGCCGCTGAATTTTGACTCTCTTCCACGTTTGTCACTTCGTAAACATTACAACTGTTTTTGCCTCTCCAAACACGCTTTCTTGTTCAGTTTTCAATCTTTCGCTTCGTAGCTGTTATAGCCTCACCTTGTGGTCATAATAAACGGCTCTTCCACCTCCTCGTTCCACCAGGCTGTTCCTCTCGTTCTCTCTCTCCCTGTACATGTTCTTTTTGTTCGTACGGTTCCACCCGCGACCTCGGCGTCCGTAAACTCTCGCAAGGTCCTGGAGTTGCTTCGGTTATTGTGTCGTCAAGATCACTATCAGCTCTTTCTTCTGTACTCTTCTACTTGTTCTCTGTCTCTCTCTCTCTCTCTCTCCCTCTCTCTCTTGCACAGTACTGTAAAACCCTTCGCAGTACTGTGCAATGGGTTTTATTATTTTATAATACAATATTTACTTATAATGTGGTTGTAACATATTGTCGTGTTATATTGCACTGCATTCGTGCTTATTATTGTTGTGTGATAGTGAGGAAGTACTGTATGGTGTGTCCAGTAGTGAGGAAGTACTGTATGGTGTGTCCAGTAGTGTGGGAGTACTGTATGGTGTGTCCTGTAGTGTGGGAGTACTGTATGGTGTGTCCTGTAGTGTGGGAGTACTGTATGGTGTGTCCAGTAGTGTGGGAGTACTGTATGGTGTGTCCTGTAGTGTGGGAGTACTGTATGGTGTGTCCTGTAGTGTGGGAGTACTGTATGGTGTGTCCTGTAGTGTGGGAGTACTGTATGGTGTGTCCAGTAGTGTGGGAGTACTGTATGGTGTGTCCTGTAGTGTGGGCGTACTGTATGGTGTGTCCAGTAGTGTGGGAGTACTGTATGGTGTGTCCTGTAGTGTGGGAGTACTGTATGGTGTGTCCTGTAGTGTGGGAGTACTGTATGGTGTGTCCTGTAGTGTGGGAGTACTGTATGGTGTGTCCAGTAGTGTGGGAGTACTGTATGGTGTGTCCTGTAGTGTGGGAGTACTGTATGGTGTGTCCTGTAGTGTGGGAGTACTGTATGGTGTGTCCAGTAGTGTGGGAGTACTGTATGGTGTGTCCAGTAGTGTGGGAGTACTGTATGGTGTGTCCAGTAGTGTAGGAGTACTGTATGGTGTGTGTGGTGTGTGTGGGAGTACTGTATGGTGTGTCCTGTAGTGAGGGAGTACTGTATGGTGTGTCCTGTAGTGTGGGAGTACTGTATGGTGTGTCCTGTAGTGTGGGAGTACTGTATGGTGTGTCCTGTAGTGTGGGAGTACTGTATGGTGTGTGTGGTGTGTGAGGGAGTACTGTATGGTGTGTCCAGTAGTGAGGAAGTACTGTATGGTGTGTCCAGTAGTGTGGGAGTACTGTATGGTGTGTCCTGTAGTGAGGAAGTACTGTATGGTGTGTCCAGTAGTGAGGGAGTACTGTATGTTGTGTCCAGTAGTGAGGAAGTACTGTATGGTGTGTCCTGTAGTGTGGGAGTACTGTATGGTGTGTCCTGTAGTGTGGGAGTACTGTATGGTGTGTCCAGTAGTGTGGGAGTACTGTATGGTGTGTCCAGTAGTGTGGGAGTACTGTATGGTGTGTGTAGTGTGTGAGGGAGTACTGTGTGGTGTGTCCTGTAGTGAGGGAGTACTGTATGGTGTGTCCTGTAGTGTGGGAGTACTGTATGGTGTGTCCTGTAGTGAGGGAGTACTGTATGGTGTGTCCTGTAGTGAGGGAGTACTGTATGGTGTGTCCTGTAGTGAGGGTGTACTGTATGGTGTGTCCTGTAGTGTGGGAGTACTGTATGGTGTGTCCTGTAGTGAGGGAGTACTGTATGGTGTGTCCTGTAGTGTGGGAGTACTGTATGGTGTGTGTGGTGTGTGAGGGAGTACTGTATGGTGTGTCCAGTAGTGTGGGAGTACTGTATGGTGTGTCCAGTAGTGTGGGAGTACTGTATGGTGTGTGTGGTGTGTGAGGGAGTACTGTATGGTGTGTCCTGTAGTGTGGGAGTACTGTATGGTGTGTGTGGTGTGTGAGGGAGTACTGTATGGTGTGTCCTGTAGTGTGGGAGTACTGTATGGTGTGTCCAGTAGTGTGGGAGTACTGTATGGTGTGTCCTGTAGTGTGGGAGTACTGTATGGTGTGTCCTGTAGTGAGGGAGTACTGTATGGTGTGTCCTGTAGTGAGGGAGTACTGTATGGTGTGTCCTGTAGTGAGGGAGTACTGTATGGTGTGTCCTGTAGTGTGGGAGTACTGTATGGTGTGTCCTGTAGTGTGGGAGTACTGTATGGTGTGTCCTGTAGTGAGGGAGTACTGTATGGTGTGTCCTGTAGTGAGGGAGTACTGTATGGTGTGTGTGGTGTGTGAGGGAGTACTGTATGGTGTGTCCAGTAGTGTGGGAGTACTGTATGGTGTGTCCAGTAGTGTGGGAGTACTGTATGGTGTGTGTGGTGTGTGAGGGAGTACTGTATGGTGTGTCCTGTAGTGTGGGAGTACTGTATGGTGTGTGTGGTGTGTGAGGGAGTACTGTATGGTGTGTCCAGTAGTGTGGGAGTACTGTATGGTGTGTCCAGTAGTGTGGGAGTACTGTATGGTGTGTCCTGTAGTGAGGGAGTACTGTATGGTGTGTCCTGTAGTGAGGGAGTACTGTATGGTGTGTCCTGTAGTGAGGGAGTACTGTATGGTGTGTCCTGTAGTGAGGGAGTACTGTATGGTGTGTCCAGTAGTGTGGGAGTACTGTATGGTGTGTCCAGTAGTGAGGAAGTACTGTATGGTGTGTGTGGTGTGTGAGGGAGTACTGTATGGTGTGTCCTGTAGTGTGGGAGTACTGTATGGTGTGTCCTGTAGTGTGGGAGTACTGTATGGTGTGTCCTGTAGTGTGGGAGTACTGTATGGTGTGTCCAGTAGTGTGGGAGTACTGTATGGTGTGTCCTGTAGTGTGGGAGTACTGTATGGTGTGTCCAGTAGTGTGGGAGTACTGTATGGTGTGTCCTGTAGTGAGGGAGTATTGTATGGTGTGTCCTGTAGTGAGGGAGTACTGTATGGTGTGTCCAGTAGTGTGGGAGTACTGTATGGTGTGTCCAGTAGTGTGAGAGTACTGTATGGTGTGTCCTGTAGTGAGGGAGTACTGTATGGTGTGTCCTGTAGTGTGGGAGTACTGTATGGTGTGTCCTGTAGTGTGGGAGTACTGTATGGTGTGTCCAGTAGTGAGGAAGTACTGTATGGTGTGTGTGGTGTGTGAGGGAGTACTGTATGGTGTGTCCTGTAGTGTGGGAGTACTGTATGGTGTGTGTGGTGTGTGAGGGAGTACTGTATGGTGTGTCCAGTAGTGTGGGAGTACTGTATGGTGTGTCCTGTAGTGAGGGAGTACTGTATGGTGTGTCCTGTAGTGTGGGAGTACTGTATGGTGTGTCCTGTAGTGTGGGAGTACTGTATGATGTGTCCTGTAGTGTGGGAGTACTGTATGGTGTATGTGGTGTGTGAGGGAGTACTGTATGGTGTGTCCAGTAGTGTGGGAGTACTGTATGGTGTGTCCAGTAGTGAGGGAGTACTGTATGGTGTGTCCAGTAGTGAGGAAGTACTGTATGGTGTGTGTGGTGTGTGAGGGAGTACTGTATGGTGTGTCCTGTAGTGAGGGAGTACTGTATGGTGTGTCCTGTAGTGTGGGAGTACTGTATGGTGTGTCCAGTAGTGTGGGAGTACTGTATGGTGTGTCCTGTAGTGAGGGAGTACTGTATGGTGTGTCCAGTAGTGAGGGAGTACTGTATGGTGTGTCCAGTAGTGAGGGAGTACTGTATGGTGTGTCCAGTAGTGAGGGAGTACTGTATGGTGTGTCCAGTAGTGAGGAAGTACTGTATGGTGTGTGTGGTGTGTGAGGGAGTACTGTATGGTGTGTCCTGTAGTGTGGGAGTACTGTATGGTGTGTGTGGTGTGTGAGGGAGTACTGTATGGTGTGTCCTGTAGTGTGGGAGTACTGTATGGTGTGTCCAGTAGTGTGGGAGTACTGTATGGTGTGTCCAGTAGTGAGGAAGTACTGTATGGTGTGTCCAGTAGTGTGGGAGTACTGTATGGTGTGTCCAGTAGTGTGGGAGTACTGTATGGTGTGTCCTGTAGTGAGGGAGTACTGTATGGTGTGTCCAGTAGTGAGGGAGTACTGTATGGTGTGTCCTGTAGTGTGGGAGTACTGTATGGTGTGTCCTGTAGTGTGGGAGTACTGTATGGTGTGTCCAGTAGTGTGGGAGTACTGTATGGTGTGTCCTGTAGTGAGGGAGTACTGTATGGTGTGTCCAGTAGTGAGGGAGTACTGTATGGTGTGTCCTGTAGTGTGGGAGTACTGTATGGTGTGTCCAGTAGTGTGGGAGTACTGTATGGTGTGTCCAGTAGTGTGGGAGTACTGTATGGTGTGTGTGGTGTGTGAGGGAGTACTGTATGGTGTGTCCTGTAGTGTGGGAGTACTGTATGGTGTGTCCAGTAGTGTGGGAGTACTGTATGGTGTGTGTGGTGTGTGAGGGAGTACTGTATGGTGTGTCCAGTAGTGTGGGAGTACTGTATGGTGTGTCCAGTAGTGAGGAAGTACTGTATGGTGTGTGTGGTGTGTGAGGGAGTACTGTATGGTGTGTCCAGTAGTGTGGGAGTACTGTATGGTGTGTCCAGTAGTGAGGAAGTACTGTATGGTGTGTGTGGTGTGTGAGGGAGTACTGTATGGTGTGTCCAGTAGTGAGGGAGTACTGTATGGTGTGTCCTGTAGTGTGGGAGTACTGTATGGTGTGTCCTGTAGTGTGGGAGTACTGTATGGTGTGTCCAGTAGTGTGGGAGTACTGTATGGTGTGTGTGGTGTGTGAGGGAGTACTGTATGGTGTGTCCAGTAGTGTGGGAGTACTGTATGGTGTGTCCAGTAGTGAGGGAGTACTGTATGGTGTGTCCAGTAGTGAGGGAGTACTGTATAGTGTGTCCTGTAGTGTGGGAGTACTGTATGGTGTGTCCAGTAGTGAGGGAGTACTGTATGGTGTGTCCAGTAGTGAGGGAGTACTGTATGGTGTGTGTGGTGTGTGAGGGAGTACTGTATGGTGTGTCCTGTAGTGAGGGAGTACTGTATGGTGTGTCCAGTAGTGAGGGAGTACTGTATGTTGTGTCCAGTAGTGAGGGAGTACTGTATGGTGTGTCCAGTAGTGAGGGAGTACTGTATGGTGTGTCCAGTAGTGTGGGAGTACTGTATGGTGTGTCCTGTAGTGTGGGAGTACTGTATGGTGTGTCCTGTAGTGTGGGAGTACTGTATGGTGTGTCCAGTAGTGAGGGAGTACTGTATGGTGTGTCCAGTAGTGTGGGAGTACTGTATAGTGTGTCCTGTAGTGTGGGAGTACTGTATGGTGTGTGTGGTGTGTGAGGGAGTACTGTATGGTGTGTCCAGTAGTGAGGGAGTACTGTATGGTGTGTATCTCCCCCACAGCTGAGCCAGGAGGCGGAGGAGGCTGTGAAGGCGGCGAGGGAGCTGGTGGAACGCATCATCAAGGAGAAAAAAGGTCAGGTCAGAGGGTAGATCAAGGCGACGTGACGACATTCCATCAGCCCGGTTTCTTAAACACTATTTACACGCTCGTCTGGCCGGCACCCCTCACAGAGTGATTTACATGTAACTTACAGGAGATTGCGTTCGAACTGTCCTCGAACACTGCTTCGCTGACGTCTGCTGTTCGAATCCCACCTCTGTACATGCTTCACCCACGTGAGGCACCTGACAGCTGAGTGGACTGCACTTCGGATTCGTAGTCCTGAGGTTCCGGAATCGATCCCCGGTGAAGGCGGAGATAAATGGGCAAAATGTTTTTTTTTCACCCTGATGCCCCTGTTACCTAGCAGTGAATGGTACCTGGGAGTTAGACAGCTGCTACGGGCTGCTTCCTGGGGGTGTGTAACAAAAAGGAGGCCTGGGCGAGGACCGGGCTTCAGGGACGCTAAGCCCCGAAATCATTTCAAAATAACCTCAAGATAGATAACGTGCTACCGTGCTACAAATAGTTAAATACCAACAGTTAATACACCTACTCTCATTTAGGCCAAACTGTGCAACAAATTGAATCTATATATGTAAGACAGAATGTCTGTCTGTCTGTGGCTGTGTCTCCCTGAAGTTGGAGACCAGGAGCTAGGGGGCGGGTTAGCCTCATTACGCTTAGCAGGAGTAGTGTTAATTTTATTTCACGAGTCATGGGGCGGGGATGGGGGGGGGGTGGAGTTGCCCTAGAGCCATGCTGAAGGGGGGCGCGACCCCTAATGCTTCTCCTTCATAAAGTCTGTGAATGTGAAATGTTCTGTCTCGAGTCCATAGACTTTAACATTGGTTTAAATAATAGCTGGAGTCTGTCAGTGCAGACTGCCCATCACATGCCTCTGCCTCTGTATGACTAACCATCCTGTGTGATGGGGATTTTTTAGCATCACCTAGTTAGCTTTTTTGACACACTGTACTCCACATCATATAGTCTAGGGTAGCTGCACTAATGCAAATGTACCTCATATATTTATAAAAAAAAAAAAAATAGCAAAAATTTAAATTTAAAAATTTAAAATAAAAAAAAAAATAAAAAAAAAAATGTTTCTATGATTACTTATAGAATGAGTGAGGATGACCATATGGCGATATATTCACTCACAGGATGAGTGACGGTACCCAACAAACTCGACCATTATAGCAACTGTTCAAACTAACTGTTGTGTGTCTGTGCATTTCAGTGGTCTACGGCATCACGACAGGGTTCGGCAAGTTCGCTCGGACCATCATCCCAGAGGACAAGCTGGAGTAAGTAGCCTCAACACCTCCGCCTCCATACTTGGTTCTTCTACCAAAAAAGTTGATTTTAATCCTTCAGTTCAAAAAAAAAAGTATTTATCCAGGTTTTCCTGTGTGCAAGGGGAAGGGAACTATTAGAAGAAAGCGCCAAGCCATTACAACTATATAGCATTTGGTAGGAGTCAGGATTAGGGATGGGGCGGGGGAAAGGAATGGTGCCCAACCACTTGGACGGTCGGGGATTGAACGCTGACCTGCATGAAGCGAGACCATCACTCTACCGTCCAGCCCGAGTGGACAGGACAACATAGAGGATCTCCTCTCCAACACACTACCTCTGACGCTCCTACTGTTGTGTATTGAAGTAGTGAGAGATGTTACTACTGGTTGACAGTCCCAGAGTGCATTGGGGGGGGGGGGAGGGATTGTGTGAAACCCCCGGTTAGGCTTCAGTGGAAGACTCGGGACCCTCGTGGGGGGCAGTAGCACTCCAGGTTGCAGTTCTTTTGACCATGTTGTGGTACAGTGGACTAGAGCGCCTCAGCACATAGGTTCGAACCCTCATCAAGGCTCTTGTGGATTTGTTCAATGATATATCATGCTAATGTGATTTCTTTGTGAATTATTATTATTATTATTATTATTATTATTATTATTATTATTTCCTGTCCGCCGTATGTTTAATGGGGCGCGTCGCATCAACCACACAGCACCAGACGTGTCGTCCACTCCTCTCTTTCTCTCCTTCCATTTCGCCAAACTGAGCCATCTCCCTCTGTTTCCGGGCTGTTCATGCCCGTGCCACCTCTTGGGTGGCTTAATCATCACCAACCAATCGTCTCACTCACTACCCCCCCTCCCCCCTCCCCCCTCCCACACCTCACAGGGAGCTGCAGCTGAACGTGATCAGGTCCCACGCGGCGGGGGTCGGCGCCCCGCTGACGGCGGAGAAGACGAGGATGCTCCTGGCTCTGAGGATCAACGTGCTGGCCAAGGGTTACTCGGGCATCAGCCTCCAGGTCCTCTCTCAGTACATCGAGGCCTTCAATGGTCAGTCCTCGCTACAGTCTTCCTTATAATGTCACTATAACCCGGAAACACAAACCGAAACTGTCTCTATTTTCCGCTCGTTACAACTTGTAATAAAGTTGTTACATCTTGGCTTAACGTGTTTATGACGTATTAGAACGTTGTTACAACTTGCTATATTGGTTGTTATAACTAGTTAGGAGGTGTTAAAACTTGTTCGAACGTTGTACCAACGTCGTAGTTTCGGTGTGTGTTTGGCGGGTCGATATTACATGTGTGTTCTTAAGAGGGAGGCGGGGGAAGTGTTAAATCTCAGTTGGGTAGAGGTTTGTTGCCTCTGAGATCTTTCCTATTGAGCTTCACGATAGTTCAGTGGAAGAGCGTCCTTCTTACACCTTGGGGGTCGGCGGTTCAAGTCTCCAAGTGCCTAAGTGAATGAAATGTTTATTTCCATTTGTAAACAGAGCTCCAACATCCACTCTGACCTACAGAACTGTTAATTTTTAAAACATCAGTCATGTGTGTTGATCCTAACATCAACCAATTACATTTAGTTTGGTTTCACGTCTTAAGGCCTAAATAAACCTCTCAAGGGCCATTAAAATCCACCACAGTAGTTTACTGACTAAAGAGCAAGTATACTTTAGTCTTAAACAAAGTTCAGGACTAAAGTATACTCAAGTATACTCTTAGTAAACATACACAACCTGGCCACATCTCTCGGTTTATCCCTGTGGAATCTTGTCCTCTTCTGTGAACTGCTCTTGATAAACTTTAGTGATCCATCAACGTATTTGTATTTAATTAACTGATCAGAGAACTTTATTGACAACAAACATATGGTTAATTTTTGACCTTGTTGGTACAGCGTCGTGCTTGCCGTGGGTGCCTGAGAAGGGCACCGTGGGTGCCTCGGGCGACCTGGCCCCCTTGGCCCACCTGGCCCTCGGCCTGATGGGCGAGGGCAAGATGTGGAGCCCCAAGACTGGCTGGGGCAACGCTAGTTACGTAAGTATTGTGCGTGTGTGTGTGTGTGTGTGTGTGTGTGTGTGTGTGTGTGTGTGTGTGTGTGTGTGTGTGTGTGTGTGTGTGTGTGTGTGTGTTCTCTCACAGGTTACATTCAGCAATCTAAAGGCTTTCTGACCATTTGTTAAGCTTACATTCACACAGATGTTACTCTACCAGAGGGCGCATATTGTATCAAGTTTGGGAACATGTCCACCTCCGAGGACATTCTCCTTTGAAACGGGAATGAGACCTCTTCACCCCACTGTTTCTGATGTTCTTGCTCCTCTCCTTCCATTGCACTTTTCAGGTTTAAGATCAAATATCCATTTCTCTGGAGAGCCCAGAAGGCTGGACTCGCTGCTCCTGTATACCACCACGTCTCTTCCTGTCTCTTGACGTATCTCTGTAACGTGGCGTCCTCCTCAAACATGTCCCTTAAGGTGTGTTTTTGTTTCTAGCACGTGGCTATTAAATCAAGATCTATCAACATGTATTATAAGACGCCATATTTATTAACGTTTGCACCACACTGCTGGTGACATTCACCACTCTGACCTCTCTCTCTCTCGTCACTCTGATATCTCACTCCTCACTCTGACCCTTGTGTTTCCTGTCTGATAAATCATTATCCCTCCAGTGATTTCCAAGCCGCTCCAGCTTTACTCTCCAGCTTGAATAAAAGCCTCCCGTGCGGGGCGGCTTCGAGTGCTCTCTGGCAGTCATACAAGGTGCAGTCGGGCCACCTGTCCGTCACATAACATGACTTGTGTGATTCCCTGTTGGAACTCAGAGGCAAATGTAGATTTTTTCGAGGATTAATTAGTCACCTGACAGTCAGTACAATACACCTGTCAGAGAACACTTGTAACAGTTGTCTGTTACTCAGAATTCCAGTCCTTTTATGTCCTCACATTTAGGGAGAGATATGTGTAGATCTTCCTGCCTGTTGTTGCCTTCACAAAGTATTGAGCTCTTGCTATGGTGTTATCTTACCGCTTCTGAGGTCAGCGGCAGTTTATTCTGTCTTCTAATTGGCGGTAGTTAACAGGGTCTCTGGCCTATTCAGGTTTCAAGCTGGATATCTATAAATTTAAATGCTGTAATTGGATCGGTCTTTATGTCTGAATATAACTTGTATATTGCGATCAGGTCTCTCTCGGGGTTTTCTCTCTTCTATTTCCCAGTAGGGATGACGTGGTGGAGCTGCCAACACTGGCAATGGTCTCACGTAGGTGATGAGTACTAACGTGGCTCTCTTGGTGCCTCAGGTGCTGGAGGCGCACAACCTGAGGCCTGTGGTGCTGGCCGCCAAGGAAGGCATCGCGCTCATCAACGGGACGCAGCTCATCACCTCCATCGGCGCCGAGGCGCTGGAGCGCGCGGAGACGGTGGCGCGCCAGGCGGACGTGGTGGCCGCCCTCACCCTCGAGGTCCTCAAAGGTACCTCCAGGGCCTTCGACAGTGGTGAGTCCTAGCCTCCAGGGGGATCCCAGCCACCAGGGGGGTCCCAGCCTCCAGGGGGTCCCAGCCTCCAGGGGGGGTCCCAGCCACCAGGGGGGATTCCCAGCCTCTAGGGGGGTCCCAGCCTCTAAGGAAGGTCCCAGCCTCCAGGAGGGGTCCCAGCCTCCAGGGGGGGTCCCAGCCACCAGGGGGGATTCC
>NC_091240.1:522500-537500 GCF_040958095.1 Procambarus clarkii
CAACACCGTGTAGTGAGACATAACATTGACCAACACCGTGTAGTGAGACATAACATTGACCAACACCGTGTAGTGAGACATAACATTGACCAACACCGTGTAGTGAGACGTAACATTGACCAACACCGTGTAGTGAGACAAGACATTGACCAACACCGTGTAGTGAGACATAACATTGACCAACACCGTGTAGTGAGACAAGACATTGACCAACACCGTGTAGTGAGACATAACATTGACCAACACCGTGTAGTGAGACATAACATTGACCAACACCGTGTAGTGAGACATAACATTGACCAACACCGTGTAGTGAGACATAACATTGACCAACACCGTGTAGTGAGACATAACATTGACCAACACCGCTCTCCTGCAGGTGGTGGAGAACGTGGAGCGAGTGATAGCCATTGAGCTGATGGCGGCGTGTCAAGCCATAGAGTTCCTGCGGCCACTCAAGACCACCACGCCCCTAGAGGAGGTCATCAGGGTCGTCCGCTCCGTAGTGAGGTGAGTGACGGGGCAGCTGGTGTAAGGGGCAGGTGGTGTAGGGGCAGCTGGTGTAAGGGGCAGGAGGCCAGGGCTTGACCCAGCTGTGGAGGACAGAGGGCAGGAGGCCAGGGCTTGACCCAGCTGTGGGGGACAGAGGGCAGGGGGCCAGGGCTTGACCCAGCTGTGGGGGACAGAGGGCAGGAGGCCAGGGCTTGACCCAGCTGTGGAGGACAGAGGGCAGGAGGCCAGGGCTTGACCCAGCTGTGGGGGACAGAGGGCAGGAGGCCAGGGCTTGACCCAGCTGTGGGGGACAGAGGGCAGGAGGCCAGGGCTTGACCCAGCTGTGGGGGACAGAGGGCAGGGGGCCAGGGCTTGACCCAGCTGTGGGGGACAGAGGGCAGGGGGCCAGGGCTTGACCCAGCTGTGGGGGACAGAGGGCCAGGGCTTGACCCAGCTGTGGGGGTCAGAGGGCAGGAGGACAGGGCTTGACCCAGCTGTGGAGGACAGAGGGCAGGAGGCCAGGGCTTGACCCAGCTGTGGGGGACAGAGGGCAGGAGGCCAGGGTTTGACCCAGCTGTGGGGGACAGAGGGCAGGGGGCCAGGGCTTGACCCAGCTGTGGGGGACAGAGGGCAGGGGGCCAGGGCTTGACCCATCTGTGGGGGACAGAGGGCAGGGGGCCAGGGCTTGACCCAGCTGTGGGGGACAGAGGGCAGGGGGCCAGGGCTTGACCCAGCTGTGGGGGACAGAGGGCAGGAGGCCAGGGTTTGACCCAGCTGTGGGGGACAGAGGGCAGGGGGCCAGGGCTTGACCCAGCTGTGGGGGACAGAGGGCAGGGGGCCAGGGCTTGATCCAGCTGTGGGGGACAGAGGGCAGGGGGCCAGGGCTTGACCCAGCTGTGGGGGACAGAGGGCAGGGGGGCAGGGCTTGACCCAGCTGTGGGGGACAGAGGGCAGGAGGCCAGGGTTTGACCCAGCTGTGAGGGACAGAGGGCAGGGGGCCAGGGCTTGACCCAGCTGTGGGGGACAGAGGGCAGGGGGCCAGGGCTTGACCCAGCTGTGGGGGACAGAGGGCCAGGGCTTGACCCAGCTGTGGGGGTCAGAGGGCAGGAGGCCAGGGCTTGACCCAGCTGTGGAGGACAGAGGGCAGGGGGCCAGGGCTTGACTCAGCTGTGGGGGACATAGGGCCAGGGCTTGACCCAGCTGTGGGGGTCAGAGGGCAGGGGGCCAGGGCTTGACCCAGCTGTGGGGGACAGAGGGCAGGGGGCCAGGGCTTGACCCAGCTGTGGGGGTCAGAGGGCAGGGGGCCAGGGCTTGACCCAGCTGTGGGGGTCAGAGGGCAGGGGGCCAGGGCTTGACCCAGCTGTGGGGGTCAGAGGGCAGGGGGCCAGGCTTGACCCATCTGTGGGGGTCAGAGGGCAGGGGGCCAGGGCTTGACCCAGCTGTGGGGGTCAGAGGGCAGGGGGCCAGGGCTTGACCCAGCTGTGGGGGACAGAGGGCAGGGGGCCAGGGCTTGACCCAGCTGTGGGGGACAGAGGGCAGGGGGCCAGGGCTTGACCCAGCTGTGGGGGACAGAGGGCCAGGGCTTGACCCAGTTGTGGGGGACAGAGGGCCAGGGCTTGACCCAGCTGTGGGGGTCAGAGGGCAGGGGGCCAGGGCTTGACCCAGCTGTGGGGGTCAGAGGGCAGGGGGCCAGGCTTGACCCATCTGTGGGGGTCAGAGGGCAGGGGGCCAGGGCTTGACCCAGCTGTGGGGGTCAGAGGGCAGGGGGCCAGGGCTTGACCCAGCTGTGGGGGACAGAGGGCAGGGGGCCAGGGCTTGACCCAGCTGTGGGGGACAGAGGGCAGGGGGCCAGGGCTTGACCCAGCTGTGGGGGACAGAGGGCCAGGGCTTGACCCAGCTGTGGGGGTCAGAGGGCAGGAGGCCAGGGCTTGACCCAGCTGTGGAGGACAGAGGGCAGGGGGCCAGGGCTTGACCCAGCTGTGGGGGACATAGGGCCAGGGCTTGACCCAGCTGTGGGGGTCAGAGGGCAGGGGGCCAGGGCTTGACACAGCTGTGGGGGTCAGAGGGCAGGGGGCCAGGCTTGACCCATCTGTGGGGGTCAGAGGGCAGGGGGCCAGGGCTTGACCCAGCTGTGGGGGTCAGAGGGCAGGGGGCCAGGCTTGACCCATCTGTGGGGGTCAGAGGGCAGGGGGCCAGGGCTTGACCCAGCTGTGGGGGTCAGAGGGCAGGGGCCAGGGCTTGACCCAGCTGGGAAGACCACAGTTTTGTATCCTGAATTTGGGGTGATTTTTCTTGTATCTTGGAGGCCGCTTCTTCAGGTCCTCTTTAACCTTCGTGTGATCCGACAGACCGTATGACAAGGACCGCTTCCTCGCCCCTGATATTGACGCCATCACCGAGCTCATCAAGGACAACAAGATATGGACCGCTGTCAGGCACCACATCGAACATTACCATCATGTTCAGGTGAGGAACATTGCCTCCAGGTGAGGAACAAAGCCTCCAGGTGAGGAACAAAGCCTCCAGGTGAGGAACATTGCCTCCAGGTGAGGAACAAAGCCTCCAGGTGAGGAACATTGCCTCCAGGTGAGGAACAAAGCCTCCAGGTGAGGAACAAAGCCTCCAGGTGAGGAACATTGCCTCCAGGTGAGGAACAAAGCCTCCAGGTGAGGAACATTGCCTCCAGGTGAGGAACAAAGTCTCCAGGTGAGGAACATTGCCTCCAGGTGAGGAACAAAGCCTCCAGATGAGGAACAAAGCCTCCAGGCTTTGGATAAAATAAAGGTAAAAAATATTCAGTCATTATCATCCACAAGAACTCAACAACATGGTAAAAAACTTGACAAAGACAACTTTTCAAAACAATCTGTCACAATGAAAACGCTAACACACAAAAACAAAAAACCACAGGGGCCAGAGGGGGCAAACTAAACAAAATTCTCTAAGAACAAAAAAACAAAATACTTCCGGTCAGTAAATATTAGAGAACTTGTCAAAATCAGTAACGCGTGGCGCTCAGATGTGCTTAATAAGACTGGTAACGCGTGTATGTGTTTGTTTCTCTCCCCCCCAGCACGTGGAGACCCGGGTCTTCTCCCCCAGCATGAGCTTCATAGGCAGTGGGCCGCCTCGCGCCGTCAAGCGGGTCCTCAACAATGGTGGCTCGCCCCGCTCCCCAAGCACCAAGAGGTCGAGGACCTCCAGCAGGAACAACTAACACGGCGACGTCACTGTATATACAAGGACACGGCGACGTCACTGTATAATCAAGGACATGGCGACGTCACTGTATAATCAAGGACATGGCAACGTCACTGTATAACCAAGGCCATGGCGACGTCACTGTATAGACAAGTACACCCTGCTTTACCGCCAGATTTACCACTATAGAAAACGACGATAATTGGGGGACTATAAGAGACCAATTGCCTGCTGGATGTGGTCCCAAGATGCTATTGCTTGAATTATGGCGGTTACAACATCCACCAACTATAGTGTGACGTGTTTAACCAATCTGTGATTATTGTGCCATTAACTATAATATTCACAAATTCAATGGAGAATTTGCAAAAGGCAGACCTGATCTGTTGTAACTAATCCTGAAATTCTAACTCAGACATTAACAACTTTCAGAACATGTTAGCCAAACACATCAGTGCAACTTTTTTATATATAATTAGTCAACTTTTATATATATAATTTGTCATTATTGATTATATATATATATATATATATATATATATATATATATATATATATATATATATATATATATATATATATATATATATATATATATCAAGGATTCAAAAATTTGTCTTCTGGTAAAAATCAGCCAATTTATATTACAGTTTCTATAGAAACTTAATCTTGATTTAATGGTGTTTCTGATATTTCTGTTAATGACGAAGTGGTGGTGGTGGTCTCTCTCTTAGGGTAATAGCGCTTGTGGGAATCTTGATACAACTTTGTTCCTAGTACAAGTCTCGCCATGTGACGTGTTATGTGACGTGACACGTTACTGTGACGTTTTATGTGACTCCTCCTTAATATTGTCAAGGTAGAAGCAAGTACTTATATAAGAACATATGCACGACGGAATCTGTAAAATACTTTTTGGCCCATGAGAAACGGTTAATATTAATAACAACCGTTCCACACTCATATATTGAACCTAAGCTACAACTGTCCAGTGAGTTTGCTGGTGATGCTGTGTTGCTTGGGAGCTGAAACACAAGTTCTCTAACCAGTGTTTGTTTATTTATTTTTCTTTATGTAAACATGTGCAACATCACTTTCAGCTCCTACTTTGGATTTAAAGTATCCCTTATTAAACCCTTTCATTTAATTTGTAGTATTTATTTAAATTTCCTACTATTCTGTGCATTTTAGGGCGCATATAATAATAATAATAATAATATAATATTATTGTATTATTATTAATTTGTTTTATTTACAACAAGTACAATGGATTGTGAGATTACATTAAAGTTATATTTTACATTCTTGCGAAGCCACTAACAAAAATATAATTTCGGGCAGGTCCTTAATCTAACAAGTCAGATAAGATTAAAAGGTAAATTATAGCAAGGTTTTATATCAACAATATAAATTGACAGAGGTGATTACACTGGTAAAGATTAAGTACTAATTAGTCTTAAGTACTAATAATGGGAAAGTGGGTAATACAAGATAGAGTGTGAGTTTGAAGCACCAGGTCGGAAACTATGAGGATGAAATTAGGTACTTTTCGGTTTTACTTTTGAACAGGGCAGAGGTTGGACAATTGTTTACTTCATTAGGGAGTGCAACCCGTTCTCGCACTTACGTATAGTCAATATTGGCTTATTTAATAAGTGCACATGTGACATACTAATTGATTGTGAATATTTTAGTTTACCTTGAAAAGCTTCATAGAAAACACCGACCTTACCTAACCTTCTTAGTATGTTAAGATAAGCATCTTATTGCTTCGTAATTACAATTATTACTTAACCTATACCTGGGAGTGAGTTCCAAAGATTGAGTCCATTTACTTCCATAGATTGTTTGCACAGATTTAGTCTGACTCTGGTGATATTTATTTCTGGTGTGGTGCTCATGGGTTCAATTACACCTAACAAGGAAAAGTTTCAGATCAAGATTCTCATTTAGGAACAAGGTTTTGTACATGTAAATAGCACAAGAGAATGTGTGAAGTGAGTGTGTGTTCAGCATGTTATGGGACTTAAACTGAGGGGCTGTGTGTTGTCTGAAAACAGAGTTTGTTATAGTTCTGATAGCAGATTTTTGCTGAGTGATGATAGGCTTGAGGTAGTTTGCAGTGGTTGAACCCCTTGCACAGATACCGTATGTAAGGTAGGGATAGATTAGCGTGTAGTATAATGAGTGGAGAGCAGAGCGGGGAACCTAATATCTGATTTTAGAAAGCATACCGACCGTTTTCGAGAGTTTTTTTTAGCAATGTGTAGTATGTGGGTGCTGAAGTGAAGTTCAGTCTCTTGTCTATGTATAGGACAAGGAACTTTCCTTCATTTTTATTGGTAACATTAACATTGTCTATCTGAAGTTGAATTTGATTTGATGATTTACTACCAAATAAAATGTAGTAGGTCATTTTAATGATTAGTATAAGTTTGTTCGTTGACATTCATGAGTGGACTTTATTTTTATTTATTGTTGACAATATTATTTACTGTGTGGGGGGTTGGGGTCAGAATAAATAAAGGTAGTATCGTCAGCAAGTAGTATAGGTTTTACGAATATTAGAAACATTTGGCAAATCATTGATGTAAGAAATAGGAGAGGTTCCAAGTTGCTGCCCTGTGGCACCCCTACTCTCAATGGTAGAGTAGGGGAGGTTATGTTATTGATGACTACATATTGGTGTCTGTCACTGAGATAGGAACGAATATAGTCCAGAGCAAGGCCTCGGATACCATAGTGGTGAAGTTTAAGAGGTGGTTATGGTTTACAGTATCAAAGGGCTTTCTCATGTCATTGAAGAGGCCAGTTGGGAACTCATTTTTGTCAAGGGCTTCGTAGATTATATTAAGCAGACTAATAGTGGCATCATTCGTACTGAAGACTGAACCACACACCAGAAAAAGAGGAGACGACGACGTTTCGGTCCGTCCTGGACCATTATCTAGACAATAGACTCGCTATACCTTGAAATAATCCTAATGTGTATGAATTCACATTTGCTGCCTGACCACCGACACAATGAATTATTAAAATACTTTATCTGTACTTTGTCTGATATATCAATTGGGAAAACGGCAATAAAATATACGGAAAAAGTTTTCTCTCTAACGAACCAAAATACATTTTCGTTAATTAACTTGAAAATTTTTTGAACAGTTTTTCAATTTGTATAATTCAGTATAATGTCGTAGTTGTATTTAAATACAGAATGGACAAGTATTTCACCTCTACGGCTCACTGTACATTGTGTACACCAAAGCTTTCCATAAACAGCTTAGTTTGGATGGTATAGCCTATTGCATCCTGAGAAAGGTCAACCGTTGGATTAAAGGGACCTCGCTAAGCCTTTTAGGGACTCCCTGTCCCCGACAGTAGGGTCAATAAATTCATTACAGATCTAGTAGTATTATTGAGTTAGTTTACCCAACAAGACAGGTACGGTTCAAAGAAAACTATAATATAAATATTCAAAGAAAACGAATCAATATATGTATTGCAACCCTAACCTTTGTAGACCGCAATCCTAAGGCTAAGTTCCTCGATACGAACCAAATATCGTTTTACGTTTTGAATTAGTCGAACACTATGGCATTGTCTATTGAACTTAACTACCAGTAGTACAATTGTCTTCGTTCTCGCCTCACAATCGGAGATCCCGGGTTTCATGCCCTGGAGGGATAGAAATGATTGGACACGTTTCCTTTCATGAAATACGCTGTTCATTAAATAGGTACCTAAGAGTACCCAAGAGTACCCAACTATTGTGTGGGTTGCAGCCTAGGGAAGGTCCCAAGCTCCACCTTGAGTGAAATTTGCTGCCTGACACCCCAACAAATATCTTTTTTTGTGTGTGGTTCCATAGTATAGGGACGAGCTTGACGTTTTCCATTTCGTTATAAAATCTTGGGTGATGGCAACTTTAAGGCTCCTTTACGTGCAACATTAGGACTTGGATAGCGGGTAATGAAAGATGTGTCGTGCATTGCTTTAGCCAGGTGGCCCACCTGTCCATTATGGAGTATGCTACAGTACGTTGGAATCCATTGGATAGAGATGTCATAACTTTTCAATTGATGTTCATGGAGATGTTGAAGACATATGGGTGGACAAACTATTTGCAGTTTGCAGGCTGCAGATAATGAGTCCCCCAATGGTAAACATTCACAATGTAAACTATGTGAACAAGAGCTGGGACATACTCTCAACACTATACCTGTGATTGCCCTGTTATCAATGACTTTAGATCAAATGGTATGAGGTACTTTGAGCTCTGTAACTACTTCATACACTCACAAATATTGGAATATATTCTTGAGCTCTACCAAGAGTTAACTAGTGCATGCTAGTAGACTAGACTCTCAACTCATCTGTTTTTTTAGATCCATACATGACTAACCATCCTGGGAGATGGGGATATTAAGCAGATACAGATGAAGAGTCACAATAACGTGGCTGAAAAATATTAGTGGGATACTAAATGAATCCCCGGGGCTTGGGATATTAAATGAACTCAGCTAACTTTTGAGCTACACTCCGTAATCTCTCATTAGGGAGGGTCAGAGTTATGGAAGTATTGGGGTGAGACTTTTTCTTGCCATGCGACCAGCTGGCACAACTGTACCAGCCGGTACACCTGTACCAGCTGACACACCTGTACAAGTGTTGATGCAGTGAGGGAGATCCGGCAGTCATGTAGACGCCTCGCACGAAATCTATAATTATATACTACAGCTCAAACGGATAGGCAGTAAAGTACCTAAATATCTGTTCCATAAGTCACACACTAATCCTTTGAGTCGAATCTCCCGCGTGAGGCCCCGCACGGGCTCCTGATTCCTGGACGGGGCGTGCCAGCAGGTGCCACGGTGATGGTGTCCTGGGGCGTGCTGCTGAGAGCCGTTCGTGCTGGTGGGTGGCTGGGGGCCGTCCGTGCTGCTGGGTGGCTGGGAGCCGTGCATGCTGGTGGGTGGCTGGGAGCCGTGCATGCTGGTGGGTGGCTGGGAGCCGTCCGTGCTGGTGGGTGGCTGGGAGTCGTGCATGCTGGTGGGTGGCTGGGTGCCGTCCGTGCTGGTGGGTGGCTGGGAGCCGTCCGTGCTGGTGGGTGGCTGGGAGTCGTGCATGCTGCTGGGTGGCTGGGAGCCGTTGGCTGGGAGCCGTCCGTGCTGGTGGGTGGCTGGGAGTCGTGCATGCTGCTGGGTGGCTGGGAGCCGTCCGTGCTGCTGGGTGGCTGGGAGCCGTCCGTGCTGCTGGGTGGCTGGGAGCCGTCCGTGCTGCTGGGTGGCTGGGAGCCGTGCAAATACGTCATAATTTGTGTTAGCGGATTTGTCGATTCCGTCAACAACAACAAAATACAGCGTATTTGGTGAGAGTGCGGACTGGATTAGGCGAGACCACACGCACTGTGATGTGACTTAATGTTGTGGACTCACTGCTTCACAAGTTGATCACAGAGCTCGCGGTCTTAAGGCTCTTGTAATAGCAGTTGAGAGAGCCTCGATCCCTCGCCCCAGGTCAGGCCCTGTGATGCCCTCGGTGACTTCCCCGATAAACCACCGGGTGATACACTAATATGTAGTGAGATCCTGGCTCGCCTGCACACCTTGTGGCTCTCTCTCTTACCTGTTATCTCTCCTGTTCTCGCTCTCTCTCTCTCAGTGGGCAAAACATAGTTGAGTAACGTTGTTTTTTTTTTTGTTATTAATACATTAGGTACATCTGCATTTGTGCAACTGCCCCTAGACTATATGAAGGGAAGGACAGTGTGTCAAAAAGCTAGCTACGTGGTGCTAAAAAATCCCCATCACACAGGATAGTTAGTCATCTTGAGGTTATCTTGAGATGATTTCGGGGCTTTAGTGTCCCCGCGGCCCAGTCCTCCACCCCCAGGAAGCAGCCCGTGACAGCTGACTAACACCCAGGTACCTATTTTACTGCTAGGTAACAGGGGCATAGGGTGAAAGAAACTCTGCCCATTGTTTCTCGCTGGAGCCCGGGATCGAACCCGGGACCACAGGATCACGCGTCCAGTGTTCTGTCCGCTCAGCCATTGGCTCCCTTAATAACGGGGCATGATCCCATGCCCCGTCATACAGGGGCATGTGGCAAAACTCTGGGAGCATTATGAGGATATCATAAACACAGGAGTGAACAAGGCAGCAGTGATACTAATAGTCCCCATCTCGCAGCAAGGTTAGTCATACAGGGCAAATCAACGATGAATCAACGTACACTCTATGGAAAATCAAACCCATATTTCAGAATTCAACGTTTTTTTTTTTTTTCTATACCACAAACGTGGCCACACATTTACAATGCTAAGCAGCATATAAACATTTCATTCTGTCCTCCATGGACAGTGTTAGATATCTGTTAAACATATAGTCCAGTCATTTATTGAACAATCAACCACAGAAGGTGATTGTAGTGCTCTTAAAATTCTAATCTAACCTACATACATTTTGAAGTGGGCTTCTATTTTGTTCCAATTTTTCATAGTTATCCTTGATAACCTTTATCTTGTTGTTATCTTTACGACCCTAGTAACCCAGGGTCGTAAAGATGAGGCTAGATAATTATCAGGAGAAAGCACTTAAGCCATTTCGACTATATAACACTTGGAAGGGATTTGAGGATAAGGATTTGGGACAGGGCGGATGAAAGGAATGGTGCCCAACCACTTTGACGGTCGGGGATTGAAGGCCGACATGCTAGAAGCGAGGTCGTCACTCTATCGTCCAGTTCAAGTGGTAGCATCATTTTCTGACGTGATAAAAGATTTTTAATGAGGCTTTAGGGTGACGTATTTTTTCCCAAGTTTAGGCTTCAGGATCTGGACACACGAGCCTGATGAATCACTTTGTGTCGTCATTAGACTGGAGCCCAGGAGCTCAACCTGATGGCTACTAAATGGATGGGTGAGCGAAAAGTTGAGTGGATGGGTAATTTTCAATTAATTTGTATGTGTTGCTGTTTATCTTTATAATGAAAGTTTATTTACCATTTTCTACATAAACAAAAATGTAGTCATTTTGACATGTAAAGAAGAAAAATAATCCTGGATCAGCAAACAAAAATTTCAACCTTATTTTCCAATAATCTTCATATAGTTTTACATACTTGTGCTAGACATTTTTTTTTTAGATTTACATATTATGGAATTTTATTGTAAATTTCCCCTTTTCTTCCATATAATTTAATAATTTTCTTTTAATGCCTCCCATGCACGGCCAAATTATATCATCTAGACTTATCTGCGTATTTCCCAAATTTTCCCATCATTTTCCTATATAATTTTATACAACAGAATTTTGTAAATCTTTTAAAAAAATAATAAAATAGAAAAATACAAAATACCGCATCTTGAGGATAAAGAGCCGTATTGGATTTATTATTTGCACTGGTTCTTTAGGCTGGTGTATGAGCCTAGA
Source organism: Procambarus clarkii (assembly GCF_040958095.1). Taxonomy (NCBI): domain Eukaryota; kingdom Metazoa; phylum Arthropoda; class Malacostraca; order Decapoda; family Cambaridae; genus Procambarus; species Procambarus clarkii. The sequence continues at coordinate 533,627 of NC_091240.1, forward strand.
GGCTCGAGACACAGGCTTAAGGGGATCCCACCAGGTACTGTGCAGGTGGGCTAGTTGTAGGGAGAGGTTGTAAGGATAGGTGTAAGGGATAGGTGGTGACCCGGATACTGTCCAACGATTCTCACATTGTTATAACGCTTTATCAACGTGAGTGTAGGAAGACTACCTTATGTGGCCCCGTCTTACTTATCTGGGAGTAGATAAGTGTCGGGTGTGTTCCTGGATGCCGCTGAGGGTGGGGGGAACTGTGGGGTGATGTCAGCCTGGGAGGTGGGTCGTTGTTGTGGACAATTACAACCTTTATATACTTATGATTTACTTTGTGGTTCATATACTCTAATTTCATCTCTGTCCTGTCTACACCTGCAGCATCCGGTGCCTCTGTCCTGTCTACATCTGTAGCATCCGGTGCCTCTGTTCTGTCTATACCTGTAGTAGCATCCGGGTCACACACACACACACACAACACACACACACACACAACACACACACACACACAAACAGTTCCTGGATCACCTGTGAGCTGTTCTGTTTAAACATAAAAATTTTCCTCTTAATATAGTATCAAGAAAAACAAAAACTACTCAAATGAGTTTCAGTACAATCATATAAAAACAGCAGCTGGGTGAATGAGTTCCTGTAGCTCATTGAGAGCCAACTATAAACACCAGCTGGGCCCCACTGTGCTATATTACATGGGCTCACACTAACAGTTTAATCCCACTCCCAATGGGGTCGACAAATGTGCACAAATTCTGAAATTATGTACAGGCAACACATTAAAATTAATGGGCAACTCTGCTAATTTAATTTTGTTTAACACACATTTCTCAGCCTCCTGTTAAATTACAGATATAAAAAAGGACATTGAAATACTGTACTAATAAATTTTATATATATATATATATATATATATATATATATATATATATATATATATATATATATATATATATATATATATATATATATATATATATATATATATATATCCTGCTTATGTGGACCTGCCTATATATATATATATATATATATATATATATATATATATATATATATATATATATATATATATATATATATATATATATATATATAATTAACTCAGTGACAATAACGAGAACTGGGAATTAGCAATTAATGGAATAGGTTTCAACTTATACATAAAATTAGTGCTGATTGCGAATAAATTAAGAATTGAACAAACAAGGACAATAACTTAATAGAATACACACACTCACATTACGCCCACCTAATGTATGAGTTTGCATTTACCATAATATTTTCCCATCTATGAATGAATACTTTTCCTAAGATATTGCTAATTCAAGAAATGAAAAATAACACCTAATTACAAAGATACGGTGCAAAAATTAACATACATAAGCTTACAGCTATACGCTATGGCCATACAACAGTGTTAGGCAGCCCGAGGTCCGCAGTATCAAAGACAGTTGATAGTTAAATGGAATAATGCAAGTCCACTTATGGGACGGGTTCACCATAGCCCGTGCTACTTGGAACTTTTTTGTTCCGAATAGCTGAATCTAAAACAACAATAATGAAATAATGTATAGCGCACAAATAATGGTTAGGCTTCAGTTCGAAGCCTCTAGACCCCTAGTGGAATCAGTGGAATCCCAGGCTGGTTTGTTTTTTGATCATGTTGTGGTGTAGTGGTCAACGAAAAAAATTATTTATATATATATTTATTTATTTATTTTGTTTATATCGAAATTAATTGTGCACTCCTAGACAGTTACTACAAAGGTAATATATTCAACGAGTGAAATGCGTCGTATTTGATGACCCGCTGTGATATCTTAGAGGTCATCAGAGGTCATCTTCCTTTGGGCAACCGTCCTGCAGTTACTAGGCTTCCTTAGTGACTCCTAATTGTTGACTGAATTTGAAGTAAGGGCAGAGGGGAATGTGCTAATTAAGTTATTAATTACTTATGTCAAGGGTATTATTCATCAATGTGAATCACTAATTATCTAAGAATAGTTTAGTGACTCAGTAGTGAGGAATTAAAGAAGAGGGGAATAATGCCATGTGCTTCAGTATTTATTCAATTGCAAGTAATCAGGAACATCTTATTACCTAGATGTTCCCATCGATCAAGTAAATAGAGATTATCCACTGAACAAACTGAACAAGGGAAAAACACACGGTTACTTGCACTGTGCCTCCAGACGTTACCAAATATATTCTCTTGGTTAGACACGCACATATCGCAACACTGTCTTAATCCTAGTTTCTCCGTCTACAGTCAGACCAATACTGATCTTAACCAGCCAGACAAATCCACTCGTCTCTGACGATGGACAGCACTGAGTCAGCAGTACAGTACATATATATCCTCTGGTCTGCTGCGTCATTGAATGTTTCAAGGAATTTGTTGATGTGGGAGATAAGAATTCCGACACTCACTTTTCAATTTTTTTGTGATTACATTTTTTTAAATGATAAACTGTTTGGTATATCGTGGAACTTTCTGGTTGTACTGTTATTAACGCAAATAAAACACAAAATGATGGATATATATATAGTGGATGAATTTAGATTTGGGAAAGACCTGGGTAAATATTGGTTTGGAAACAAGGTTGTAAATTTATAAAACCATTTGTCGGGTAGCATAATAGACATGGGATCGCTGGATTGTTTTAAGCGTAGGTTATTCATATATACGAATGAGTTCGGATGGATATTATTAGGAGTTGCCTCGTGTGGACCAAAAGGCCTTCTGCTCCACCTTTTATTCCTATGTTCTTATTATTATTTATTCTGAAGTAATCACGTTTCATTTTGCTGTTTCCTTTCTAAAATAATTTTTTTTTATAAATTAAACAATTCTTATAAAATAAATTTACTAGTGACAGACCAAATGTACGATAAAACTTGATTACCATTTACATATCTCATATACTTACTTTTGTTAATATATGTTAGTATTCATATTGCATAGGTTAATCAAATATGTTTTAATAACCAGCTTATTTAAGTGTTGCCTCATATGATGATATTTTATATCAACTTCTGAAGTATCTCGTACGAACCACTACTGTTCAAATCCACCTTGTATCATGTCCATCTTCTGGCACACAGCCTCTTAGCCGCGGACTGTCGAACACCTCTTGTCTGTGATTGGTGACCCCTTAGCTATGTCCTGTCACCTCTTACCTCTGAGTCGCAGTAAAGTCACAAGAAATAAATAAAAACCACAGTCTGTGCAGTACAGTTAATTGTACTTTCCCGCCACCCAGAAAGCCTCCCCGCCATCCAGAGAGCCTCCCCACCACCCAGAGAGCCTCCCCCACCACCCAGAGAGCCTCCCCGCCACCCAGAGAGCCTCCCCGCCACCCAGAGAGCCTCCCCACCACCCAGAGACCCTCCCCCACCACCCATAGAGCCTCCCCCACCACCCAGAGAGCCTCCCCGCCACCCAGAGAGCCTCCCCCACCACCCAGAAAGCCTCCCCGCCACCCAGAGATCCTTCCCGCCACCCAGAGACCCTCCCCACCACCCAGAGACCCTCCCCACCACCCAGAGAGCTTCCCCACCACCCAGAGATCCTTCCCACCACCCAGAGATCCTCCCCGCCACCCAGAGATCCTCCCCGCCACAACGAGACCCTCCCCCACCACCCAGAGATCCTCCCCGCCACCCAGAGACCCTCCCCCACCACCCAGAGAGCCTCCCCACAACCCAGAGAGCCTCCCCCACCACCCAGAGAGCCTCCCCGCCACCCAGAGAGCCTCCCCACCACCCAGAGAGCCTCCCCACCACCCAGAGAGCCTCCCCACCACCTAGAGAGCCTCCCCACCACCCAGAGATCTTCCCCGCCACCCAGAGACCCTCCCCACCACCCAGA
>NC_091240.1:542500-615000 GCF_040958095.1 Procambarus clarkii
GCGGGTTGTGTTCCAGGGAAAACTAGTGGGACAAGTTGACCAGACCACACACTAGAAGGTGGAGAGACGACAACGTTTCGGTCCATCCTGGACCATTCACAAATCGATCGACTTGAGAATGGTCCAAGACGGACCGAAACGTCGTCGTCCCTTCAGTTTTTAGTGTGTGGTCTGGTCAACATTCTTCAGCCACGTTATTGTGATTCATCGCCTAGTTGATGTGGTTCTGGGAGTTCTTCTACTCCCCAAGCCCGGCCCGAGGCCAGGCTTGACTTGTGAGAGTTTGGTCCACCAGGCTGTTGCTTGGAGCGGCCCACAGGCCCACATACCCACCACAGCCCGGCCTGCATAGTGGGGCAATACCATGAACAATGGGAAGGAAAAGTTCTCAGCCTACTAACAGGAGTCAGCAGCTCCTGTACCCACCTGAGTAAACAAAAAATATATATTTACAAAAATGTATACAAAAATATACACAAAAATATATAAAAGCGCGAGGAAACACCCTACTAGCAACCTTAGTTCAGCGAGTGTGACAACTGTCACTTATTATGATGACAACGTGACCAACACAAATCAATGTTGCAAAAATCGCTGAAGCAATATACACAGCTGTTGTTAATGTTTTAGATTCAGCTACTGGGAACCAAAAACTGCAATCAGCACGGGCTATGGCGAACCCGTCGTATTCACCTGGCACAAGAGATGGGCCCTCACAGCTAATGAGAAGGATTACAACTAAGAATGCCTGCAGAATAATCAAGGAATATCTAAACAAATATACAGAAGGGGTTTGGGAAGTGGATAATCGAATTTAACTCCAGTATATACAAGGATATGAGATAGGAGACAGGAGAAAGAGATTGCCCGCTGATTAATGTATATAGAAACACTGAGATAAAGACTTCCTGAACAAATAGTCTGGATGTGTCACAAGGGAGAGATTGATTATGTTCTGGAGAGATATATAAGAATTTTGCACCAAGTTTGTAACCACCGGGGAGCCGGTCGGCCGAGCGGACAGTGTAACACTGTAAAAGTGTTTGAGTTAGTTTATTTAAAATATATATAGAGTACATGAGTCACAGACAAGGATCTGAGAGGCGCCAGTTGTCTGCCTGAGATCTCACACCTCAAAGCGTTAATGACCTCAAGTGACCTGAGGTCAGATCATGAGAATTTCACCTTGCTTCCGCTAAGCTCTTAATTGTAGTCTGGTAGCCTTCAAACAAGCCGACGTTTAAGGAGTGGCTTGGTAGTGCCGGAGGCTATCTACTTGTGGGCGGAGTTAGCTACTAGGTTCCCCAATATAAACTCGGAGAGCTATCCAGCAAAGCATTAACAGACAGAACGGCAGTCAGGATTGCAGAGGAGACGGCCCTAGCAGGGAGGCTGTCGGCCGGCAGGGCGGGAGTCTCTGTCAACTACAGACCCCCCCCCCCCCTCTATCCAGCTATAGGCAGAGACACTTGGTGAGTTGAGCAGTAAGGTGACTTGGTCGTGTTTACATATGTTGTGTGAAGATCAGGGGCAGTCAAGTTGTAGGGTTCTCGAATTCTTGGATGATGACTCTCTTTAACATTTTAATTGGATTGCTTATATTATGATACTTAGTATGTGAAATACATGAACTTATTATTTAAATCGTCTTTGTTCCCTAGAGCTTTGAGTTGAGGTGAGAAAGCCTCGGTGATTACTGGTTTCATGATTTAATGAGTACATGTTTGGAGTTGATACATGGTACAGAGGGAACATACTAATAATGAACTCATGATAACATCCTTTGAGAATTTTGTGATACAGGCAAGTTCCATTCCTTGTCTTGTATGTAATGATCATGAATGGATGGTGGCAGCATTTCGTCTTCTACTATCTACTCTTCTACTCCTACTATCTACTCTTCTCCTTCTACCTATCTACTCCTCTCCCTCCACCCCTCTCTAAACTCTCACTTTCAACTAATGACCCTCCTCGCCCCTCCCACCTCTCTCCTCTCTCACCCCAAACCCTCACTAATTACTTCACTATTCATTTCTTTCCTTTCGCTTTCTCTTATACGTTTTGTGGGCATGATTCTGTATTCTAGAGTTCTCTCTAGAGTTTCGGGTAACTGATCAAGTGACGGCGCCTTGTAGTCTTAGCACCTAGGTAGTCAAATACCTAGGTTACAAGGTGCTGAACGAGAGAGGTTGCCTTAGGATCTCTGGAGGTGCTCTAGAATAGTTAGCTAACTGGGGACGGGATAACGGACTAGAGAGAGCTGTTTCCCCGGCCTCGTTAGTTAACTGGGGGGTGGAATAATGGACAAGATAGAGCTATTTCCCCCCACCCCCCGTTACAACAGCACGCTGGTCTTGTGATCCTGTGGTCCTGGGTTCGATCCCAGGCGCCGGCGAGAAACAATGGGCAGAGTTTCTTTCACCCTATGCCCCTGTTACCTAGCAGTAAAATAGGTACCTGGGTGTTAGTCAGCTGTCACGGGCTGCTTCCTGGGGGGTGGAGGCCTGGTCGAGGACCGGGCCGCGGGGACACTAAAAAGCCCCAAAATCATCTCAAGATAACCTCAAGAAGATATGTTCATTTACCTGTCTATGTGTAGCCTCTTTATTGCTACTTATGTCTATGTACTTCCTCTTTATTGCTACTAATGTCTATGTACTTAGTCATGGAAGTATATGTGTATGTGTACTTTTGGCATCACACTGCATGTGTGTACAGGAAGACATGCATAAGTTTATCAACCAGAATGTTCAGTAATATGTTGTATGTGATGTGACCATATACGTGAACATGTTATACTGAACAATACTGAACGGGCTGAGAATAGTTTGACCTACCGCTTCCCTTTCTGTGTATTCCTCAATAAACTTATTTCAAGTTCAATTTGAAGAGAGCAACAGAGCATTAAACAATAAGAAGTTACCGCATAACCAGAGAAGAGAAACCCAGAACACATAATTCCAAGGCCAGACCTGATTGGAGATACATAATATCATTATCGTTATAACTAGGGAATAGAACAACTTTTAGCCAACTGGATAATGAAGCTCTCAAAGCACTCCACCAACGTGAGACCACACTAACATATGCAGCCCCTACATGCCCCTTCTCGTAACTTACTAAATAATACATGTGAGAGTCCTGATATTTGCTATAATATTTGTAGCTAAGATGTCTGGGTGGAGATGCAAGGCCGCTGGAACTGACTACCGCTAAATTGGACAAAAATATATCAGACGTGGGGACATGATCGCGACGTATTTGATTGATAACGTTAGCATTTCCAGAATGGTGGAGCAACAGACCCCTGGATGAGAGTGTGTGATATGAGCCACAGCAACAGGAAGAACAGTTTTCCAGTGAGTGGTAATTAAGTACTTGGAACGAGCAGGGACGGGAGATTGCTAGACTGCCTTGTTGCGTAATTACACAAATAGATATTCTGATCAAGAGGTTTAATTGGGAGTCACATTGTTTAATTGGGAGTCACATTGTTTAATTGGGAGTCACATTGCGCCAGACAATCTCCCACAACAGTAAATTTAAACTCTGTGGTCATTGATTAAGAGGCGAGGCTCAGGAGCTGGAAATCAATCCTCCCCTAAATATACAGTTTAGTGTGTAAAGAATCCCGGATACCAAGATGGCGCTCAACCACACGCTGTCACACTGCACAGAGATGTTAGATCACGCAGACATCTTGTCTGTCTGACCAAGCATATACACACCTCATTACGACTCCTACACCCACACCCTCGTGTCCTGCAGCTCGCCTTCTCCGTCCTACACCTCAGACACACACACACTGAGATACAGCCACACCCTTGTAATCAACAAGACTGTCAGTCACCTCCAATCACGTAAATTGTCAAGAGTGATACTGGTTTATCTTCTCAGTTCAATCACCTTGTTACGCCCACGCTCCCAGGGTGCAGCTTCACCCAGGTTCATCCCACACCACACCTGCCTCCCACGCAGCCTCCTCCTCGACGCTCCCATACACTGTGACGCAGACACAGACTGTGACACAGTAGCTCCTATACATAGCAACAGCGGACTCAGCAGGTGCTCCGGGCAACAGGGTCCTACACACCCCATCATACGTGGCCCTCAGCGTCGCCCTAGCCAGTATCGGCTCCTGGTGCCGCCCAGCAACACCGCCTCTCTTCCCGCCCAGTCGAAATGGGTCATGCAGAGAGCTCCCCGCCCCCCCCCTCCTCCCTCTCCTGCATGTGTGTGCACGCGCGCGTGTGTGTACCCAGCAGAGGCCCGGTGGCAGCGGGGCCCCGGACCAAGCATACGAGCTCTCGGCATGCACTCTCTCGGGTGCATACTTGAAGCGAGTCATTCATTTTCTTCGGGATGGGTGAATATTCTCTCTCTCTCTCTCTCTCTCTCTCTCTCTCTCTCTCTCTCTCTCTCTCTCTCTCTCTCTCTCTCTCTCTCTCTCTCTCTCTCCAGTGAACAGTATTGTAGTGTTCCTAACGCCCGCGGCACACACCAGGTCCGCAGTCACACTGCGTGTGTGACACTTATACAATACTCAGCAGATGTTGTATAACTGTTGCCAAGTGATGAAATAAATTGGCTTGCACAAAAGTTACCGATTTTCAGGCAGCGCGCATGGGCGGGGGGAGGGGGGTGGGGGGCGGTGGTGGCTGCCAGAAGTTGGGGTGAGAGAGGGGGCCGGCGTGGGGGGTCACACGTGTCGGCCCCCACGACGGACCCTCCCTCCCGCGCGGGGGCCCGGCCTCACCGTCCTCCCCCACACACGAAATTGCCTGCACGTGTCAGTTGTGATACTTGGTCTTGCCCCGTCTGCTGGGAGGACCAGCAGTGTGACTCAGCTCCAGCAGACACACGTGGCCCACCACCGTCCTCTCCTCCTCCTCCTTCCCCCCGTCCCTTCATTTTCTGGACAAGCCAGCGGGGTTTCTTCCTATTGGGAGTGTTGTACATGTTGCTTATGGCGGTGTATCCACTCACAGGATGAGTGGCGATGCCCAATACTGTCACTATGGCGGTGTGTCCACTCACAGGATGAGTGGCGCTGCCCAATACTGTCACTATGGCGGTGTGTCCACTCACAGGATGAGTGACACTGCCCAATACTGTCACTATGGCGGTGTGTCCACTCACAGCATGAGTGGCGATACCCAATAAACTCGCCCCTCGGGGCAAAATAAAGAGTTAAACTTTTGTTTAAAAATGTTTATCTGTTTGGTTGTGGTGTTGGGGTCAAGGCCTATCAACATGTCGAGGGTTATGGAACTAAAGGTTACCAAAACTAAACTTTTGGCTGCCCGACACGCTATGCGTGTTAGTAGCTTTGCAAGAATGTAAAAATACCAATCTTATGTAATCTCACCAACTCATTGTACCTTATTGCATATACAAATTATTATTCTTAAGGCCGTGACACCTGAATTAGTGATCAACAAGCAATATACTTATACAATACAACTAAAGTACAATAAATTAGTGTGAATATTCACCAAAACATTGGGTAGACGTAACTCTTGGTTTGTATAGACGCATCAACTGACTTGAGTCAAGTTAAATTGGATTGGGTTGGGTTAGGTTGTTATAGTTCTCCCTCCATTACACGCGCGCTATCGTACGCTCCGTTTTCTATAGAAACCTTGACCCAGTACCGAGTGGTACACTGATCTGACCGACTGTAACTTTGTGCTTACCTCTCCCAGCCTTGTAACACCACCCCGCGTGTAGCGGTACACTGGCACGCTTCTTGTCCTCTAATTGACGCTGTAATACACGCTTGCAATATATATATATATGTCGTACCTAGTAGCCAGAACGCACTTCTCGGCCTAGTATGCAAGGCCCGATTTGCCTAAGAGCCAAGTTTTCCCGAGATAATATATTTTCTCAAATTTTTTCTTATGAAATGATAAAGCTACCCATTTCATTATATATGAGGTCAATTTTTTTTATTGGAGTTAAAATTAACGTAGATATATGACTGAACCTAACCAACCCTACCTAACCTAACCTATCCTATCTTTATAGGTTAGGTTAGGTTAGGTAGCCAAAAAAGTTAGGTTAGGTTAGGTAGGTTAGGTAGTCGAAAAATAATTAATTCATGAAAACTTGGCTTATTAGGCAAATCGGGCGTTGCATAGTAGGCCGAGACGTGCGTTCTGGCTACTAGGTACGACATTATATATATATATATATATATATATATATATATATATATATATATATATATATATATATATATATATATGTATATATATATATATATATATATATATATATATATATATATATATGTATGTATATATATATATATATATATATATATATATATATATATATATATATATATATATATGTATATATATATATATATGTATGTATATATATATATATATATATATATATATGTGACAATGTCAGACCACGAAGGAAAAATGAAACAGGAAATTTCCTTAAGTACTTTCGTATATTAAATACATCTTCAGAAGGTCATTTTACAGATCGAGTGATGGGTATAAATAGGCAGGAGAGAGTGGTGAAGTAAGGTGAGGTACAATACTTGGACAACGCAGAAGGCCCATTGGCCCATCAGATGCACCCAATTGGCCCATCCGATGTAGCCCAATGGCCCATCTGATATAGCAGACATACAAGCATAATACAGGTAATTATAACATAAAGAGGTAAATATATACAATAAATTAGTGAGACAAATGTTTTTCAATGATTCTACTTAAATCGCCCTTTAGCTGATCTATTAGAAATGGATCTAAGTTATATAGACCACTGCTAATATTCAAATTACTTTCTTTGGTGATCTGTATCAAAGCGGATTCAATTATGTTTCTGTTATAGGTGCTTTTACAATTTGTTATTGAAGACGCACTCTCCCAATCAATTTGGTGAGCTTTTTCTGACAAATGCACAAACAAAGCATTAGATAATTGGCCATGTCTTACAGAGTATTTATGTTGCGATATTCTACATTTTAAATCTTTAGATGTTTGCCCGACATAGAACTTATTACATTCCTTACAAGGTATTTTATAAATGACGCAATTATCACTACGAGGGCTGTTCCTTACTAATAGCTTACCAACAGTGTTTTCGTAGCTAAACATTACATCTATATTAAAAAGTTTCAAGGCCTTGACAATATTCTCAAACCCAGAGAAATAAGGTAAACATAACACATTCTTTGGGCGAGTCCTTTCACTGCATACATTATTATAATATGTACGACGAGCTTTGTTACGACAAACTTCCAAAAAATTCAGTGGGTAACAAAGCTTAAGACCAATCGAATCAATATTCTTAAATTCTTCATCTAAGAATTCTGGACTCACAACTCGAAGAGCTCTTAGATACATTGAAGCAAAAATTGACTTTTTTACATTGTATTTATGCCCTGAAAAATAATGAACATAAGATAAATTGTTCGTAGGTTTTCTGTAAACACTAAACTTTAATGAAGAGTTTTCCCTATGAATAAGCACATCTAAGAATGGCAAACATTTATCAATTTCAGTCTCCATAGTAAATTTTATGGAGGTGACTTGGTCACCTCCATAATTTGGCCTTCAGATGCAAACACAGACGAATTTGTAGCCAAACTTAATGACCAAGTCACCTCCATAAAAAATTTACTATGGAGACTGAAATTGATAAATGTTTGCCATTCTTAGATGTGCTTATTCATAGGGAAAACTCTTCATTAAAGTTTAGTGTTTACAGAAAACCTACGAACAATTTATCTTATGTTCATTATTTTTCAGGGCATAAATACAATGTAAAAAAGTCAATTTTTGCTTCAATGTATCTAAGAGCTCTTCGAGTTGTGAGTCCAGAATTCTTAGATGAAGAATTTAAGAATATTGATTCGATTGGTCTTAAGCTTTGTTACCCACTGAATTTTTTGGAAGTTTGTCGTAACAAAGCTCGTCGTACATATTATAATAATGTATGCAGTGAAAGGACTCGCCCAAAGAATGTGTTATGTTTACCTTATTTCTCTGGGTTTGAGAATATTGTCAAGGCCTTGAAACTTTTTAATATAGATGTAATGTTTAGCTACGAAAACACTGTTGGTAAGCTATTAGTAAGGAACAGCCCTCGTAGTGATAATTGCGTCATTTATAAAATACCTTGTAAGGAATGTAATAAGTTCTATGTCGGGCAAACATCTAAAGATTTAAAATGTAGAATATCGCAACATAAATACTCTGTAAGACATGGCCAATTATCTAATGCTTTGTTTGTGCATTTGTCAGAAAAAGCTCACCAAATTGATTGGGAGAGTGCGTCTTCAATAACAAATTGTAAAAGCACCTATAACAGAAACATAATTGAATCCGCTTTGATACAGATCACCAAAGAAAGTAATTTGAATATTAGCAGTGGTCTATATAACTTAGATCCATTTCTAATAGATCAGCTAAAGGGCGATTTAAGTAGAATCATTGAAAAACATTTGTCTCACTAATTTATTGTATATATTTACCTCTTTATGTTATAATTACCTATGTATTATGCTTGTATGTCTGCTATATCAGATGGGCCATTGGGCTACATCGGATGGGCCAATTGGGTGCATCTGATGGGCCAATGGGCCTTCTGCGTTGTCCAAGTATTGTACCTCACCTTACTTCACCACTCTCTCCTGCCTATTTATACCCATCACTCGATCTGTAAAATGACCTTCTGAAGATGTATTTAATATACGAAAGTACTTAAGGAAATTTCCTGTTTCATTTTTCCTTCGTGGTCTGACATTGTCACATTCTTAATCACGTGTTTATTTTCGTGATATACACACATATATATATGTATGTATATATATATATATATATGTATGTATATATATATATATATATATATATATATATATATATATATATATATATATATATATATATATATATATTTATATATATATATATATGCAGCCAAGTACGTGTTGATTATCTGAATGCAAATATAATATGCAAAAATAAATATTTTTTATTTGTCACATTAGCACACACACACACAGTTGGAACTCCCAGGTACCTGGGAGCTAGACAGCTGCTACTGGCTGCCTCCTGGAGAGGTGTGTGTGGTGGGGGGGGGGGTGAAAGAAATCAGTAGGTTGAGAGGCGGGCCCAAAGAGACAAAGCTCAACCCCAGGAAGCAAAACTAGATGAGTACACAAGGCCACGAGGACGACCAGAGAGCAGTAATGGATGCTGAACCAGCCCGCGCTCACAGCCACAACCAAGAGAGAGCAGAGGTGAGGCTGGCAGCGACCAGAGGTAAGCCAAGGGTGAGGCTGGCAGCGACCAGAGGTAAGCCAAGGGTGAGGCTGGCAGCGACCAGAGGTAAGCCAAGGGTGAGGCTGGCAGCGACCAGAGGTAAGCCAAGGGTGAGGCTGGCAGCGACCAGAGGTAAGCCAAGGGTGAGGCTGGCAGCGACCAGAGGTAAGCCAAGGGTGAGGCTGGCAGCGACCAGAATCTCTGAACCTAAACGCTTCCCTCACAGCCACTTCAGAAGAACGTTCCCTGTAAAGAAAGAGAAAATAACCTAAGAGTCAGGGATAAAATCCCCTGATAAGGGAAAGTGAAGATCAACTGACATTTTCCACAGGAAGGCTTGAAAATAGAGCAAGCTGAACTGAGAGAGGAGAGGAGGACGAGGAGCAGGAGAAGGAGAAGAAGGAGAGGAAAGGAGGAGGAGCGAAGCAGTGTACGTCAACCCGTCCTCTTAAAAATAACGTCACTTTCCGCTCGTATGCGCGCTATGGCCAAATTTGGACGTAATTTTAAATGAAATCGACTCACAAAAGTGACGTACTGTTCCGTTTTCTGTTTGAGTCGTCCGGCTTACTCGGCAAGCTTAGAAAAGGAAACTTTCCATTAACGTTTTTCATACCGTTTTGAAACTTTATACGTTACTCTGAGCATCAATGAAGAACTTTGACATTACCAGAGACAAGGAAACAGTTACATGACGAAGACCATATAAGACCAGACGAAGCTTTCACTCTGAATACAAAGGACCTGAAGCCATTAATGCGGCTCCTCGCGGCGCTCTGTTTCCCAGCACGGGCTCCTCTTGAGCTCCTCGAGAGCTCCGAGTTACGACCACAAAATGCACACCTTTATTAAATGCCGTCCAGGCGCCTGTACCAAAAATATAACTTTTTCGGTGTAAAGTTATGTTCTTTCTGCTCCGTTAGAGTTCCCTTCTTTACCCCCCTTAGAGTTAGTTCTTCAGCCGTACGAGCCGGCCGTCATCCTGCCCACCTCTTCCCACGGGCCTTCCCTTAAGGCCGACCAGGAGGCCTGGTCGACGACCGGGCCGCGGGGACGCTAAGCCCCGGAAGCACCTCAAGGTAAGGCCCTTAACGTACACATCACAATAAACTAAGTCTCCCCTCACATAAATCGACGTTTTCTATGCACCGGCAGGTTGCTTAGAGAAGCATTCCTGCATTGTAAAGTATGTGTTCTTACCCGGGTAGGACAGAAACGGTTGGGCACGTATCCTTGACCTAGGAAAGGCACCCAGGAGTTAGGTAGCTGTTGTGGGTGGCATCCTGAGGAGGGTCACTATGGCCTCGAAAATATGTATTATTTCACCCAGCTTCTTGAAATGATGGTATTTATGTAACTATGTGGGGCGGAGCTAATATGTAGTATGGAACCCCAGTGAGCGCTAATTATGTACTTTTTATAGAGTCTGGAAAAATGAAACTAAAAATCAAACTTAAATATTCCTAGTGCCTAATATAGCACATATATGTTCTATATTAGTCCTCAGATAGAGTATATTAGGCCTACGATAGTTAGGTTAGTGTCCGTTTGTCATATAAGCAACACATATACAACACATATACAACACTTGCAGGTCTCGCCTCTCAACTGTCAATCAACTGGTGTACAGATTCCTGAGCCTACTGGGCTCTATCATATCTACACTTGAAACTGTGTATGGAGTCAGCCTCCACCACATCACTGCCTAATGCATTCCATTTATTAACTACTCTGACACTGAAAAAAATTCTTTCTTTTTCATTTGTGTCGTTTGTGAAGTTTTGAGTCGCAAGCTCTCTGGAAGATGCGGTATATCCAGGTCTGATGTTATTGTTGTTTAAGATTCGCTACTTGAAACAAAAAGTTCCAAGTAGCACGGGCTATGGTGAGCCCGTAGTGGACTAGGTCTGATGAACCAACCCGTCCTCCTAATAGAACGTCCCATTTGGACCTAAGGCCAAAAATCGTCGTACTAGAAAATGGCAGCGGCTCGCGAATTTGACATACTGTCCCGTTTTCTGTTTTTGGATCCTCTGGTAGGTTAGGATAAAGGCCACGCTAGTACGACAGTTTATTGACGTTGGGGGAACCATAGGAGGACGGGCTGGATATGAGCACACTCACTCACCCCTCACAAGCAGAAGCAAAAAAAAAATACCATTAAGCAACCGTAGTTCTCCCTACACACCTGCAGGCTAAGTGCTGCAGGTGTGTAGAGCTACTGTAGGAATAATCGCGGGTGAACTCAGGCTAGTGGGACGGTGTTAAATATAATTTATTACGTAAATATACCGAATTTTACTACCACTGTGGCGAATCCTAAAGGCATAAAATAATATACCTTAATTATCATCTCGAAATTACGGGCTATTCATGCCCGTGCCACCTCAGGGCGGCTTAATCTTCATCAATCATCAATCTCTCCGAAATAAAAAAAGAAACACCACCAACGAGTTAAAAATCCCTAAATGGGCTCTCTCTTCCCCCAATTAGGCTATGGCCACAAATACAGCGAGTGTATTACATAAAATACAATATAAGCGTGTAGTATAATTCAACACACTAATGAGCAGCGCTGATTTATTGACCAGACCACACACTAGAAGGTGAAGGGACGACGACGTGTCGGTCCGTCCTGGACCATTCTTAAGCCGATTGAGAATGGTCGATTTTTTTAGCTGATTTTTGTTTTGTTTTTGCTGTGAATGTCAAACGTGGTAATTATCCGTCAGTAATGGCTGAGGTCGTGGCTGGTACAGTGTAATACAGCACTCGGGTACAGTAGACGGCACGCGGGACCATTAGTGACCAGTTACAGAGCAACATTTAATGCAACAAGAGGCTTGTTGAGGTGAACTGTTCTCATCAGTGTTCTCCTTATCTCTCCTGTGACCAATAGATAAGCAGCTGGGTTAAGCCTTGCCATTATCTCTCCAACTATATATATATATATATATATATATATATATATATATATATATATATATATATATATATATATATATATATATATATATATATATGTCGTACCTAGTAGCCAGAACGCACTTCTCAGCCTACTATACAAGGCCCGATTTGCCTAATAAGCCAAGTTTTCATGAATTAATTGGTTTTCGACTACCTAACCTACCTAACCTAACCTAACCTAACTTTTTCGGCTACCTAACCTAACCTAACCTATAAATATAGGTTAGGTTAGGTTAGGTAGGATTGGTTAGCTTCGGTCATATATCTACGTTAATTTTAACTCCAATTAATAAAAATTGACCTCATACATAATGAAATGGGTAGCTTTATCATTTCATAAGAAAAAAATTAGAGAAAATATATTAATTCAGGAAAACTTGGCTTATTAGGCAAATCGGGTCTTGCATAGTAGGCCAAAAAGTGCGTTCTGGCTACTAGGTACGACATATATATATATATATATATATATATATATATATATATATATATATATATATATATATATATATATATATATATATATGTGTGTGTGTGTGTGTGTAGAATATATATATATTGAGCTTCTCCTCAAGCTCTTCTCTCCCCCAGCGGGTAATACTCTTCTTTATGTGACTGTATGTATGTAATCTGAGCGAGGAACAAGCTGGCTCTCAACAGATACGGACAATATATACTGATGAGCCGGACAAACTTGTATTGACTGGGCTCAGAATGTTATCTCGTGAAAATAGCACGGAAAGTAAACTTCTTTTATTACTTTAATCCCAAGAGAAGAATATTTTTCACAACCAGACAATGGCCATCTATTCACCGACATTTAGAGGTCAGGACCTCATGTGTGGCACTCCAGCTGGCGCTGGATAACTCATTCGTCGGGTCCTGACTCTGTTAATCAATAATTCCTTGGCGCAGATAATGTCACTTGAAATTTCCACTCTCCAACACTGTCTGCGGTGGGAGAGAGTGATACTGTCCTCACATCTGAATCTGTATGATGGTACAACATGGTTGCAGGTGGCAATCCCAATCATTATAGACAAAGAGGAGGTGGCCGTGGGGGAGAATCGGTAATAGCGAGAATCCGTCTTGGATACAAATATCTATGGAGATTCAGAATGGAAATAACAGTTGAGCAGAGGAGTTGCAGAATCTGTGGTGAGAGTGACGGACACCGCCTTGACCACTATCTACGAGACTGTGGACATCTGAGAGACATTAGAAATATGCGTAGAATAATAAACCCCCATATTGTTTGAGTTGGGAGAATACCATTTGTCAAATATAGATACTGTTATTAAAAGATTCCCCCATTTTGCATCCGTAAGATGATGTAAGATTTTAAGGGTTGACGAATGTTAATCTTCTTGTTTGAGAAGTTGTTCACTTGAGACAGTTAAGCAAGTCCCAGCTGTGTCTGGGTACAAGTGACAGAATGAACAACCCAGCGGGTTTTCTTCCTATTGGGGACAGCTGTACATGCTGCTATGGCGGTGTGTCCACTCACAGGATGAGTGGCGCTGCCCAATACTGTCAATATGGCGGTGTGTCCACTCACAGGATGAGTGGCGCTGCCCAATACTGTCACTATGGCGGTGTGTCCACTCACAGGATGAGTGGCGGTGCCCAATACTGTCACTATGGCGGTGTGTCCACTCACAGGATGAGTGACGCTGCCCAATACTGTCACTATGGCGGTGTGTGCACTCACAGGATGGGTGGCGCTGCCCAATACTGTCACTATGGCGGTGTGTGCACTCGCAGGATGAGTGACGCTGCCCAATACTGTCACTATGGCGGTGTGTGCACTCACAGGATGGGTGGCGCTGCCCAATACTGTCACTATGGCGGTGTGTGCACTCGCAGGATGAGTGACGCTGCCCAATACTGTCACTATGGCGGTGTGTCCACTCGCAGGATGAGTGGCGCTGCCCAATACTGTCACTATGGCGGTGTGTCCACTCGCAGGATGAGTGGCGCTGCCCAATACTGTCACTATGGCGGTGTGTGCACTCGCAGGATGAGTGACGCTGCCCAATACTGTCACTATGGCGGTGTGTCCACTCACAGGATGAGTGGCGCTGCCCAATACTGTCACTATGGCGGTGTGTGCACTCGCAGGATGAGTGACGCTGCCCAATAAACTCGCCCCTCGGGGTAAAATTAAACAAAAATTTACCTATTCCTTCAACTGCGAGTCCTCTGAGGTGGGCTTTCCTGTGTCTTACTGGCTGCGGATGGCTAAGTCCTTCTCTCCCTCAATGGTCAGAGTTTGACCAGTCGCTACTAATGCACTGGTCTCCTCTTCTGCTGTATTGGCGTTGTTTTAAATTCAGCTCTAAAAAGTTCCGGGTAGGGCTTGGGGCGAGGCAGGGCTTGGGGCAAGGTAGGGCTTGGGGCGAGGCAGGGCTTGGGGCGAGGTAGGGCTTGGAGCGAGGCAGGGCTTGGGGCGAGGTAGGGCTTGGGTCGAGGCAGGGCTTGGGGCGAGGTAGGGCTTGGGGCGAGGCAGGGCTTGGGGCGAGGTAGGGCTTGGAGCGAGGCAGGGCTTGGGGCGAGGTAAGGGCTTGGGGCGAGGCAGGGCTTGGGGCGAGGCAGGGCTTGGGGCGAGGTAGGGCTTGGGGCGAGGCAGGGCTTGGGGCGAGGTAGGGCTTGGAGCGAGGCAGGGCTTGGGGCGAGGTAGGGCTTGGGTCGAGGCAGGGCTTGGGGCGAGGTAGGGCTTGGTGCGAGGCAAGGGCTTGGGGCGAGGTAGGGCTTGGAGCGAGGCAGGGCTTGTGGCGAGGTAGGGCTTGGGGCGAGGCAGGGCTTGGGGCGAGGCAGGGCTTGGGGCGAGGCAGGGCTTGGGGCGAGGTAGGGCTTGGGGCGAGGCAGGGCTTGGGGCGAGGTAGGGCTTGGAGCGAGGCAGGGCTTGGGGCGAGGTAGGGCTTGGGGCGAGGTAGGGCTTGGGGCGAGGCAGGGCTTGGGGCGAGGTAGGGCTTGGGGCGAGGCAGGACTTGGGGCGAGGCAGGGCTTGGGGCGAGGCAGGGCTTGGGGCGAGGTAGGGCTTGGGGCGAGGTAGGGCTTGGGGCGAGGCAGGGCTTGGGGCGAGGTAGGGCCTTGGAGCGAGGCAGGGCTTGGGGCGAGGCAGGGCTTGGGGCGAGGTAGGGTTTGGGGCGAGGCAGGACAAGCCTTGGGGTGAGGTAGGGTTTGGGGTGGTGCGGGGCAGGGCTTAGGGCGGGGCGAGGAGAGACACCTGCTGGAGCCTCAGGGGGGAGGGGGGGGGGCGTGACAGCAGCAGTTGCTAAGCGCAAGGCCTGAACCAACCCGGGTCTCCTCCTCTAGTCAATACCGTGTCTTCCGGCGCTGGCACTATAGTCCCATATCCTGGCATTAGTTCTGTACCTGGCAATAGAACCCCATACTTGGCTTTAATATCATACCTGATCATAGAGTCATACATGGCACTAATGCCATACGTGGCCCTAGTTCCATACGGATAATCCCACAAGTGACAGACAGTGACATACCTGGCTCTAGTTTCATGCTCAGCAGATAGTGCCATACCTGCACTAGGAAGGGGAGCAGGGGGAGGGGATGGGCGAGGTTAAAAGATTTGTCTACCTATTTAACGCATTACTAAACACTGTCAAGAGCATATAAGGATCACCATGACTAACTTAGACGTGACAAAATATTATATGACTCGCCTCAGTAAACATCTCACTGTTCTTGATGTGTTACAAATATTCTTTGAATAACAGAATCAAATGAACATTCACTGAATATATCTCACTTTATAATTATACAGTCGTTAATGAATAATTAGTGCAAGGATGACAAGTTTTAATTACTATTATAAATTGATTTTTTTAACATTATCAAAATTTTAAAAAATGTAAAAATAAACACAGGGAGAAACATTTCCCTAAAGACTATTTATACAGCGTCAGGCAGAAGCTATGGCCAGCTATATGGCCAGCTATATGGCTAGCTATATGGCCAGCTATATGGCCAGCTATAAGGCCAGCTATATGGCTAGCTATATGGCCAGCTATATGGCCAGCTATATGGCCAGCTATATGGCTAGCTATATGGCTAGCTATATGGCCAGCTATATGGCCAGCTATATGGCCAGCTATATGGCCAGCTATATGGCCAGCTATATGGCCAGCTATATGGCTAGCTATATGGCCAGCTATATGGCCAGCTATATGGCCAGCTATATGGCCAGCTATATGGCCAGCTATAAGGCCAGCTATATGGCCAGTTATAAGGCCAGCTATATGGCCAGCTATATGGCTAGCTATATGGCCAGCTATATGGCCAGCTATATGGCTAGCTATATGGCTAGCTATAAGGCCAGCTATATGGCCAGTTATATGGCCAGCTATATGGCCAGCTATATGGCCAGCTATATGGCTAGCTATATGGCTAGCTATATGGCCAGCTATATGGCCAGCTATATGGCCAGCTATATGGCCAGCTATATGGCTAGCTATATGGCTAGCTATATGGCCAGCTATATGGCCAGCTATATGGCCAGCTATAAGGCCAGTTATATGGCCAGTTATATGGCCAGCTATAAGGCCAGCTATAAGGCCAGTTATATGGCCAGTTATATGGCCAGTTATATGGCCAGCTATATGGCTAGCTATATGGCTAGCTATATGGCCAGCTATAAGGCCAGCTATATGGCTAGCTATATGGCCAGCTATAAGGCCAGTTATATGGCCAGCTATATGGCTAGCTATAAGGCCAGTTATATGGCCAGTTATATGGCCACCTATATGGCCAGTTATATGGCCAGCTATATGACCAGCTATAAGGCCAGCTATATGGCCAGCTATATGGCCAGTTATAAGGTCAGCTATAAGGCCAGCTATATGGCCAGCTATATGGCCAGTTATGTGGCCAGTTATAAGGCCAGCTATATGGCCAGCTATATGACCAGCTATAAGGCCAGCTATATGGCCAGCTATATGGCCAGCTATATGGCCAGTTATAAGGCCAGCTATAAGGCCAGCTATATGGCCAGCTATAAGGCCAGCTATATGGCCAGCTATAAGGCCAGCTATATGGCCAGCTATATGGCCAGCTATAAGGCCAGCTATATGGCCAGCTATAAGGCCAGCTATATGGCCAGTTATATGGCCAGTTATGTGGCCAGTTATATGGCCAGCTATAAGGCCAGCTATATGGCCAGCTATATGGCCAGTTATATGGCCAGTTATGTGGCCAGTTATATGGCCAGCTATATGGCCAGCTATATGGCCAGCTATAAGGCCAGCTATAAGGCCAGTTATATGGCCAGTTATATGGCCAGCTATAAGGCCAGTTATATGGCCAGTTATGTGGCCAGTTATATGGCCAGCTATATGGCCAGCTATATGGCCAGCTATAAGGCCAGCTATATGGCCAGCTATAAGGCCAGCTATATGGCCAGCTATAAGGCCAGCTATATAGCCTGGTATAGCCTTAACCAGCTATTCTTAACATCATCCTCTATATAGCCTTTAACCAGCTGTCACGAATGACACTTGACCATTCCTACAAAAATGCTGCCCATCAGATTGGACTCACCTCCAAGGTACAATCACCAATCAACATAGCTAACTAGTAGCCATTCTGGCGCGGAGGACAGCTTGGGGTTCACATAAAAGGGATTAGGAAAGCAAATTGAATGGAAAGCTAAAGATGACAAAAAATATTCCTATTGACTGTTGACCAATGACATATACTGGAATAACAGCCATAATAATTAAGGAAAATGCATAAGGCTTATTAGCCCATACGTGGCAACTCATATTTATATGTCTAACCTACGCTTGAAACAATCAAGCGACTACACTTCTATTATGTTATCCGGTAATTGGTTCAACAAATCAACAACCTTGTTTTCAAAACCGGTATTTACCCAGGTCTTTTTGAAATTTAATCCTATTCTATTTATTTATATTCACACCTTCCAGTTCAATCATGTGTTGCAATACTTAAATTCTTATTTACGTCCCGTGTAATATTTTACTTTATATCCGTTTAACATTTCATTTACATCAGTGATTCATTTCATTTCTTTATTATGCACCCCATACCCATCCCGTGGGCGGTGGTGGAAAGGGTTACAGAGGCACGTAATGGGTTCAGGATCTGAACCCCAGAGTTCATTTAGTTAAGCAGGTGGCAATCTCTTGAAGCTCGTTACATAGTTGTTAATATTACACACACATGTACATAATATATTATATATATATATATATATATATATATATATATATATATATATATATATATATATATATATATATATATATATATATATACAACTGAATCAATCTGGTGAGATGAGGTGCGCAAGCTGGACGCCCGGGATGCAGACAGTTAGACTAGTAGACAGTTGAACAGGTAGACAGTCGGACTGGTAGACAGCCGGACAGGTAGACAGTTGGACAGGTAGACAGTTGGACAGGTAGACAGTCGGACAGGTAGACAGTCGGACAGGTAGACAGTCGGACAGGTAGACAGTCGGACAGGTAGACAGTTGGACAGGTAGACAGTTGGACAGGTAGACAGTCGGACAGGTAGACAGTTGGACAGGTAGACAGTTGGACAGGTAGACACAGCTCGCACCGTCTGGCTCACCGTCTGGCTCCCATTGGGTGAAGAAAACTTTCCTCAAGTCATCCCTCACCTACATGTTGCTTCATTTTCATGTATGTGTGGTTTGCGTATGTAATCTTCAGCCACGTTGTTGTGATATGTTTGGGTAATCCCTTCTTGCTCTTTACATCCCACCGTGAGCAGTCCGCGTGGTCCGCAGTCCGCGTGGTCCATGGAAACGGACACCTGGTTGGCGTCACGTAACGGGCTCACCATAGCCCGTGTTACTTGGAACGTTTTGTTCCAGGTAGCAAATCTTTAACAACATCAAACGGTTGTCGTACCCCGTCACCATAGCGTGAACCATGGGACAGTGCTCCTGTTCCGTGGGCTGCCAAGTTCATATTTTTTCTACTTCTGAATGTCAGGCACGTTTCATGTGATTGCAGTCCCTGTGTGGCACAGGCAATGTCGCCATCACACGTGGCAACCATCCGGATGAGACTCCGCTGGTGGCCATGCTGGGCATTATGCAGGTGCATGGGACGTTTGAACCTGTCAACTTTTTCCTGGCAGCTGATGCAAGTGATGTCAGATCCACTGGTGGCGGCTTGCTAATGAGGACTCCTGAGAAGTTGTTAACCTTCGTCGCGCCACTTGAAGGCAGCTTCTGAATGGAATCGAAATAGCTCCATCTTGTTACATTTTATGCGAAAAACGCTCTGCCAATTTTCTGTGATGACATATTTAGCTATCACTTTTCTGCAGCTTTATTTCGCATGTTTCGCCTTTTCTGTGCCTTTCAGAGCGTCCTTAGTGTTGGTGTTCCACACGAATATAAGCGTGGCGTATCCAAAAGTTTTGTTGGCAGGTAATGCATGCAAATCTAACTGACATTCTCATCAAAGCCCTTGCTAGCAACTGGCTTCAACATTTAGATGATGAACTAGACCTCTTCAAGAACTATTTAGATTGCAATAGGATCGTAATGCTGGACCAATAAAAGGTCTTCCAGGCAGGTAATGAAATCACTCTCAGTACCGACACTGCGATTTCCTCCGCCAGAAATACTGGAGGACATTTTTGGTTCTGGTAGAGAAAGAAGAATGCAAGAGATCCGCCCCTCTCCCCTCAATAGGCAACTAATGTACAGCCACCAGAAGATTCCAACTTCATTCCTCAGGAAGGCCAGTTGGTGCTCTCCTTTGCTCGAGTCTTCAGGCTCGTGATTTCAAACACCTTCAGGTTATTGCGACGAATAACATCGCCAAAAGGCCGTGATAGTTGTACCAAAAAATTCTATAGAAAGTTTCTGGCTAATCCTCTTCATTTTCCGAGCAGTTTCGCCGGCTACAAGTCCGGCAACATCCTTTGTGTTGAGGACTATTAGGTCAAAACTTTCTTTCTCGAAAGGCTAAGTAATGTCTTTTTTATCAAGCCGGGGAGTATGCTAATATCTTTGACACATACAGACTGCGAATTGGTGTGTCTCTAGGCGGTACTACACGCTGTCTTTGCGCATCTTAGGACTTCTGTCGCCGCCAGCCAACCACAACAGCCACATATGTTGTCATTCTTTGGAGAAGAGCGATGAGCCATGAAGCTTGGACTGAGCTCACCCCCGGGTCCCTCACCAGGTCCTCAGTTCATATTGAACACCTCGTGAGTAGAACTAATGATGCACGACGGGGAAGGACCTGGTGGCAGATTACGGTGAAGGCTTCAAATGTTTTAGTGTGTGCCTCACTCCTCATACTTATACACTGTGGCATCTCATGTGATACACACCAAGCGCTACTGACACCTGCAGGGGTGAGCTCTACACCCACGATAAAGACGTCAGCTCCTATTGTTGGTGTCCATATCGATAATTACTTAATACTTAAACAGCCACTCCTCCTCACCCCAAGTCTGCTAGACTTCAAGTCCTCAGTACCACCAATTACAATTCTTTCTTTCCATATCATATGTCGGAAAATCCGACACCATTTAATAATCATACAGATAATAGCTGTATTGTATAAACAAGTTACCCATAGAAAACGTAACTTGTAGTGGAATTACCGTCTAAAGAAAACGGGATATCATCACCACATACTATTATATTCTCCACCTATTATGGTGGGAATTATTCTTAAATACATTAGTCTTTGGACTTTACCATCAGAAAAACATCTCATATAAATTAACTTAATTATCAGTATTAAAGTAGAGTAAATGTGACCCTTCTATCACTTTCTGAAATCTGGACAATGTAAGCCAGGCGTCAGTGAGGAAGGAGGGGCAGCCATTGTTGTGTCACATCCGAGACGCGTGGAGCAAATTCGGCTCCTATCATATCTGGACAATGTCGGCCAGGCGTCAATAGTATGGAGTGTTAGTCGCAGCCATTGTTGAGACTAGACCAGAGGCTCACACGGGAGCAAATTCGGCTCCTGTTAATTTACTTGGACGTAGTGTTATGGAAACCAGAAGTGTACCATTATCATCACGCTGTCTACAAATCAAGTTAAGTGTTCTTTCCGAAACCCATTATCTTTCATTTATGGCCATTAATGTCATTATATAGGGTGACCGGTTAGAGCACGTGGAAGCCTCAAACTAAAGGTAATTAAGCCAGGTCTTCAATGTTCCATGTACAGTTTTCTCTGATATAGCTTGTCATATATAGAATCTGGCTTTACAGCTAGCGCCCTTTTGACAGGTCAAGACGAGGAAGCAAGATTTTGTGCACCAGTTACTGGGTGATGGAAGCTACCTCAAAGAGGATAATTTGGTGTCTACACCCTAGTTATACCTGGTGGACTAACCTGCTGTACTATAAGATAAGGAACCTTTTCAATGTATGTAGTCTATTCCTGTAGTTTGATTGGCTGCATATATATAAACTAATAAACCCCCCCTAATGTGTAGAGGATCGATTTGTGAGATTGAGATTATTGCAGAAATACAGTCCACTTATCATTATACAAATTGCTATCGAAGTATATAAATTAACGTAAATATAAATTCATATAAATATAAATCTCACAGGTCGGTTCCCACATTATTTGGTCATCTTCGAACCGGATGACGGATTATTTGATCCTTTGAACCCACATTTGGTCATCTTAGTACCGGATGAACCAGTTAACCAGTGGATTCATTAAATATACTAGTGCAGTGTGATTTAAACAAAGCCAGTCAAGACGGCGGCGTTGCCTCAAGCCAGTTCACGAGCCCCCCTCAACTGAGTTCAGCTTCGTCAGCGGTTTCATGTACACCACCAGATTTGGTGGCGTGTTATTCTGTGAAATGACAGCGCTAATATAGAAGCCAGCCAAATTAGTGACTGTGTCGCGAGATTGTTCACGGATTTCGTGGTGTTACATTTCGCGAGAGATTATCTACGAATTTTGTGGAGTTTATTTCGCGAGGTCACTAATAATATTTAATACTTCTTGATAATATTAGAAGTTTCATAGAGGCTAATTAAGAGGCTATTATCAATAATTGTGTATATTATTTCTCCAAAATAGAGAATTATTTAATATATATTGCACTAGTGATCACAGTATAATATTTACTAATTGCCAACCCACAACAGGGTAGGATATGACTAGTTGAACTATTATTGCTCATCCTAGTCCCATTATTACCATAGTCAGTTGTACTATATTGATTAACCTAATACCATTAATGAATGGTCCAGACCCTATTTTGGGTGTAATTTTTATCAACTCGAATTGAGTTGTATATATAATAATTTACTTATGATCATTACACCTTTGAGTGATTAATTAGTGTCTCTACCATCCTAGGGTGATATAGAAGAGCTAACCTAAAGGTACTTCCAGTGACACTGGTTTATCACTCAAATCATTAGTGTGTATGATTGTATATATATAATGTGTATTAATTTTAAGTGCTAACCTCTAGTAGAGGTAGGATTATTGCCTAGTGAGTTCAGAATTTACCCTAGGCTACCATTAGTGTTTGTTCAGTATTATGAGCAGCCCAAGTACAAGTCCCACAAGGCTTCACCAACGAGCCAGTATGGATAATGCAGGGAGAATGAAAAGAACCCTTGCAGGTCTTAAAGGCCACTTAACAAGACAGATCAAGAAATGTGAAGATTTGTCACAACAATCTCAAGTTGATTATGCTGACCTGGAAAGCTATTATCAAGCAGCTGCAGGTAAATTTGAGCAAATCAAATGTCAAATAGCAACATATGTGGCTGAACTTGCCAACACCAATTTATCAGAAACAGAAATAGACGACATTATGGTTGCTCTTGCGAATTATGAAAATCACACTCAGGCCACGTTACAGCCTTATGTCAAATTAATTGCCCAGAACAAGGCAACAGCAACAACAACAACAGTTGCATCTAATACGAGTCAAGCAGAAGCTCGACTCCCTCCAATTAATTTACCCACTTTCTCAGGAAAAGATGAGGAAGATTGGGACGAATTTTGGAACAAATTCGTTGACCTTGTAGACTCAAAACAATCTTTACCAAAGAGTAGTAAATTCTCTTATTTGCAAGGCCAATTATCAGGTGAGGCTAAAACAGTAGTATCCCATCTGAGATTAACTAATGACGGCTATGATCTGGCAGTAAAATTCCTCAAGGATAATTATGCTGATCCAGAAGTAAGAACATCACATTTAGTTCATGAGCTGTTGCATTTACCCCCACCGGAGGCTTCAGCTGATTCACTCCAAGTCTTCAAGCTGGAGGTAGAATCATTGATCAATGCCCTCAGCCTGACAGCAGATACAAACGGGGCTGAGTGGGTTTTGAAAATAATTGTCCAGGAGAAAATACCTAGGGACATATTGAGACAAATGAGTGCTCATTACAATAAAAGCATCTTATCCATGAATTAAATATCTGAAGGTTTAAAGTCAGTAGTTCATCAATTACGAACACATGACAAATTAAAACCACCAAGTAAACCCTCAGAAACCAATAATAGTAAACCACAGAGTACCAAAGGTACTCCAAATCAATCTAGACAATATAATTCAACACCAAAGTGGAACAGTAGCAGTGTGGGCGTATATGCAGTGGGACCCTCCAAGCCTATAGTTACTGTGTCACCCAAGAACGTGACACCAAAGGGTACTGGAAACTATGGAACATGTTTGTTCTGCAATGAGAAACATTCAACATACCGTTGTGCTAATTATCCAACCAGAGACACTCGTATGGAGCGACTCCAGGAATTAGGGAGATGTGCAAGGTGTCTCAAGTCACACAACATAGACTATTGTGATACCCAATTCAACACCTGCAACAGGTGTAGAAGAGGCAGACACCATGCAGCACTGTGCAAATATACGAAATTAACGTATTCAAGACCCAAGGTGGAAGATAGCATTCCCACCACAGTACAGTACTGCAAGGTGCAACAAACAAAGAGTGTCCAATCGGCAAAGTCTAAAGGTAATACGACTTTGCCTACTGCCCAAATTACCATCCTGAATAAGAGGGCCAAGGTCCATACCCGTGGGTTGTTTGGCCAAGGATCCCAGAGAACATATATCACTAAAAAGTTGGCAGATGAACTACAATTAAGGCCTGTAGCCCAGACGTCATTCAACATCTCAGGGTTTGTAACAGATGCAGGACCTCAAGTCTACCAGGTGGTACAACCATCAGTACGCTTAGGCAGGTACGTCTGTCGAGTACAAGCCATTGTGGTGGACAAAATACCAGTAGACCTACAAGTTCAAGGTCTGAGAGCAACAGCCAAATTCCTGAGAAATAGAGGAATAAAATTGGCAGATAATATTAAGTCTGATCACCTCACCGACTTCGGTCTCCTTGTTGGGACAGACTATTGCCATCGATTCATCGGTAGCCCTACTAAATATCAGGGTATAACCATGTTAAACTCTGCAGGAGGTAAATTACTCTCAGGCCCAGTATCAAGCCTGGGGAGACCTATGCCTGCAGATAAACAATACCAGTAGAGATCTAAATTTGTCAGCTGATTATATTTCTCCAGTAGCATTATACTAAGGAGATTACAGCTGACTATACCAACAGAGGTTGATGTTAGTATCATCATTTAAAGCTGGAGATGAGTTCATGAGGCTTCAGTGGCAAATCAGTGAACAGTAGCCTAAAACAGCTACAAGTCACTGCGACCAATGTCACTGAACCCACTGCAGTCTCAGAACCATACTTTGCTTTAATGATGAGCTATTCAATCTTCTGAAACAATTAACTAAATTAAACCCCAATAAATCTGATGACTGATTTGATACATTTATTATTTAATCAAGATGTATTCCATGGGCCTCAGTGTTTATATATCAGTGACCAGTTACCTGAAGAAACTTCAACTTATATCTAATGTCACTGATCTCACTGCAGTCCCTGAATCATACTTGACTGCAGTACTTGATCACATTCAGTCTTCTGGGTTAAATAATATGTAATTAGGCTTGAATATTAGCCTTTCAAGAGTTGACAGGGAAATGAAATCGCATTAGACTTCTAACCCCTGCAACTCTAGTACGGGACATCCGTCCTGTACGAACAGACACACAAATGTGTGATTACTAACTACTAATATCAAATTAATCTAATAATTCGAAGGAGGAGTATCGGTGTTCGTCTGTTCTAAATAGGACTTCGACCCGTGAGCAGCCCCCTGGGGAATTATGTCGGAAAATCCGACACCATTTAATAATCATACAGATAATAGCTGTATTGTATAAACAAGTTACCCATAGAAAACGTAACTTGTAGTGGAATTACCGTCTAAAGAAAACGGGATATCATCACCACATACTATTATATTCTCCACCTATTATGGTGGGAATTATTCTTAAATACATTAGTCTTTGGACTTTACCATCAGAAAAACATCTCATATAAATTAACTTAATTATCAGTATTAAAGTAGAGTAAATGTGACCCTTCTATCACTTTCTGAAATCTGGACAATGTAAGCCAGGCGTCAGTGAGGAAGGAGGGGCAGCCATTGTTGTGTCACATCCGAGACGCGTGGAGCAAATTCGGCTCCTATCATATCTGGACAATGTCGGCCAGGCGTCAATAGTATGGAGTGTTAGTCGCAGCCATTGTTGAGACTAGACCAGAGGCTCACACGGGAGCAAATTCGGCTCCTGTTAATTTACTTGGACGTAGTGTTATGGAAACCAGAAGTGTACCATTATCAACACGCTGTCTACAAATCAAGTTAAGTGTTCTTTCCGAAACCCATTATCTTTCATTTATGGCCATTAATGTCATTATATAGGGTGACCGGTTAGAGCACGTGGAAGCCTCAAACTAAAGGTAATTAAGCCAGGTCTTCAATGTTCCATGTACAGTTTTCTCTGATATAGCTTGTCATATATAGAATCTGGCTTTACAGCTAGCGCCCTTTTGACAGGTCAAGACGAGGAAGCAAGATTTTGTGCACCAGTTACTGGGTGATGGAAGCTACCTCAAAGAGGATAATTTGGTGTCTACACCCTAGTTATACCTGGTGGACTAACCTGCTGTACTATAAGATAAGGAACCTTTTCAATGTATGTAGTCTATTCCTGTAGTTTGATTGGCTGCATATATATAAACTAATAAACCCCCCCTAATGTGTAGAGGATCGATTTGTGAGATTGAGATTATTGCAGAAATACAGTCCACTTATCATTATACAAATTGCTATCGAAGTATATAAATTAACGTAAATATAAATTCATATAAATATAAATCTCACAGGTCGGTTCCCACATTATTTGGTCATCTTCGAACCGGATGACGGATTATTTGATCCTTTGAACCCACATTTGGTCATCTTAGTACCGGATGAACCAGTTAACCAGTGGATTCATTAAATATACTAGTGCAGTGTGATTTAAACAAAGCCAGTCAAGACGGCGGCGTTGCCTCAAGCCAGTTCACGAGCCCCCCTCAACTGAGTTCAGCTTCGTCAGCGGTTTCATGTACACCACCAGATTTGGTGGCATGTTATTCTGTGAAATGACAGCGCTAATATAGAAGCCAGCCAAATTAGTGACTGTGTCGCGAGATTGTTCACGGATTTCGTGGTGTTACATTTCGCGAGAGATTATCTACGAATTTTGTGGAGTTTATTTCGCGAGGTCACTAATAATATTTAATACTTCTTGATAATATTAGAAGTTTCATAGAGGCTAATTAAGAGGCTATTATCAATAATTGTGTATATTATTTCTCCAAAATAGAGAATTATTTAATATATATTGCACTAGTGATCACAGTATAATATTTACTAATTGCCAACCCACAACAGGGTAGGATATGACTAGTTGAACTATTATTGCTCATCCTAGTCCCATTATTACCATAGTCAGTTGTACTATATTGATTAACCTAATACCATTAATGAATGGTCCAGACCCTATTTTGGGTGTAATTTTTATCAACTCGAATTGAGTTGTATATATAATAATTTACTTATGATCATTACACCTTTGAGTGATTAATTAGTGTCTCTACCATCCTAGGGTGATATAGAAGAGCTAACCTAAAGGTACTTCCAGTGACACTGGTTTATCACTCAAATCATTAGTGTGTATGATTGTATATATATAATGTGTATTAATTTTAAGTGCTAACCTCTAGTAGAGGTAGGATTATTGCCTAGTGAGTTCAGAATTTACCCTAGGCTACCATTAGTGTTTGTTCAGTATTATGAGCAGCCCAAGTACAAGTCCCACAAGGCTTCACCAACGAGCCAGTATGGATAATGCAGGGAGAATGAAAAGAACCCTTGCAGGTCTTAAAGGCCACTTAACAAGACAGATCAAGAAATGTGAAGATTTGTCACAACAATCTCAAGTTGATTATGCTGACCTGGAAAGCTATTATCAAGCAGCTGCAGGCAAATTTGAGCAAATCAAATGTCAAATAGCAACATATGTGGCTGAACTTGCCAACACCAATTTATCAGAAACAGAAATAGACGACATTATGGTTGCTCTTGCGAATTATGAAAATCACACTCAGGCCACGTTACAGCCTTATGTCAAATTAATTGCCCAGAACAAGGCAACAGCAACAACAACAACAGTTGCATCTAATACGAGTCAAGCAGAAGCTCGACTCCCTCCAATTAATTTACCCACTTTCTCAGGAAAAGATGAGGAAGATTGGGACGAATTTTGGAACAAATTCGTTGACCTTGTAGACTCAAAACAATCTTTACCAAAGAGTAGTAAATTCTCTTATTTGCAAGGCCAATTATCAGGTGAGGCTAAAACAGTAGTATCCCATCTGAGATTAACTAATGACGGCTATGATCTGGCAGTAAAATTCCTCAAGGATAATTATGCTGATCCAGAAGTAAGAACATCACATTTAGTTCATGAGCTGTTGCATTTACCCCCACCGGAGGCTTCAGCTGATTCACTCCAAGTCTTCAAGCTGGAGGTAGAATCATTGATCAATGCCCTCAGCCTGACAGCAGATACAAACGGGGCTGAGTGGGTTTTGAAAATAATTGTCCAGGAGAAAATACCTAGGGACATATTGAGACAAATGAGTGCTCATTACAATAAAAGCATCTTATCCATGAATTAAATATCTGAAGGTTTAAAGTCAGTAGTTCATCAATTACGAACACATGACAAATTAAAACCACCAAGTAAACCCTCAGAAACCAATAATAGTAAACCACAGAGTACCAAAGGTACTCCAAATCAATCTAGACAATATAATTCAACACCAAAGTGGAACAGTAGCAGTGTGGGCGTATATGCAGTGGGACCCTCCAAGCCTATAGTTACTGTGTCACCCAAGAACGTGACACCAAAGGGTACTGGAAACTATGGAACATGTTTGTTCTGCAATGAGAAACATTCAACATACCGTTGTGCTAATTATCCAACCAGAGACACTCGTATGGAGCGACTCCAGGAATTAGGGAGATGTGCAAGGTGTCTCAAGTCACACAACATAGACTATTGTGATACCCAATTCAACACCTGCAACAGGTGTAGAAGAGGCAGACACCATGCAGCACTGTGCAAATATACGAAATTAACGTATTCAAGACCCAAGGTGGAAGATAGCATTCCCACCACAGTACAGTACTGCAAGGTGCAACAAACAAAGAGTGTCCAATCGGCAAAGTCTAAAGGTAATACGACTTTGCCTACTGCCCAAATTACCATCCTGAATAAGAGGGCCAAGGTCCATACCCGTGGGTTGTTT
The DNA here is from genome assembly GCF_040958095.1 of Procambarus clarkii. Classification (NCBI taxonomy): domain Eukaryota; kingdom Metazoa; phylum Arthropoda; class Malacostraca; order Decapoda; family Cambaridae; genus Procambarus; species Procambarus clarkii. The sequence goes on from NC_091240.1 coordinate 571,532, forward strand.
GGCCAAGGATCCCAGAGAACATATATCACTAAAAAGTTGGCAGATGAACTACAATTAAGGCCTGTAGCCCAGACGTCATTCAACATCTCAGGGTTTGTAACAGATGCAGGACCTCAAGTCTACCAGGTGGTACAACCATCAGTACGCTTAGGCAGGTACGTCTGTCGAGTACAAGCCATTGTGGTGGACAAAATACCAGTAGACCTACAAGTTCAAGGTCTGAGAGCAACAGCCAAATTCCTGAGAAATAGAGGAATAAAATTGGCAGATAATATTAAGTCTGATCACCTCACCGACTTCGGTCTCCTTGTTGGGACAGACTATTGCCATCGATTCATCGGTAGCCCTACTAAATATCAGGGTATAACCATGTTAAACTCTGCAGGAGGTAAATTACTCTCAGGCCCAGTATCAAGCCTGGGGAGACCTATGCCTGCAGATAAACAATACCAGTAGAGATCTAAATTTGTCAGCTGATTATATTTCTCCAGTAGCATTATACTAAGGAGATTACAGCTGACTATACCAACAGAGGTTGATGTTAGTATCATCATTTAAAGCTGGAGATGAGTTCATGAGGCTTCAGTGGCAAATCAGTGAACAGTAGCCTAAAACAGCTACAAGTCACTGCGACCAATGTCACTGAACCCACTGCAGTCTCAGAACCATACTTTGCTTTAATGATGAGCTATTCAATCTTCTGAAACAATTAACTAAATTAAACCCCAATAAATCTGATGACTGATTTGATACATTTATTATTTAATCAAGATGTATTCCATGGGCCTCAGTGTTTATATATCAGTGACCAGTTACCTGAAGAAACTTCAAGTTATATCTAATGTCACTGATCTCACTGCAGTCCCTGAATCATACTTGACTGCAGTACTTGATCACATTCAGTCTTCTGGGTTAAATAATATGTAATTAGGCTTGAATATTAGCCTTTCAAGAGTTGACAGGGAAATGAAATCGCATTAGACTTCTAACCCCTGCAACTCTAGTACGGGACATCCGTCCTGTACGAACAGACACACAAATGTGTGATTACTAACTACTAACATCAAATTAATCTAATAATTCGAAGGAGGAGTATCGGTGTTCGTCTGTTCTAAATAGGACTTCGACCCGTGAGCAGCCCCCTGGGGAATTATGTCGGAAAATCCGACACCATTTAATAATCATACAGATAATAGCTGTATTGTATAAACAAGTTACCCATAGAAAACGTAACTTGTAGTGGAATTACCGTCTAAAGAAAACGGGATATCATCACCACATACTATTATATTCTCCACCTATTATGGTGGGAATTATTCTTAAATACATTAGTCTTTGGACTTTACCATCAGAAAAACATCTCATATAAATTAACTTAATTATCAGTATTAAAGTAGAGTAAATGTGACCCTTCTATCACTTTCTGAAATCTGGACAATGTAAGCCAGGCGTCAGTGAGGAAGGAGGGGCAGCCATTGTTGTGTCACATCCGAGACGCGTGGAGCAAATTCGGCTCCTATCATATCTGGACAATGTCGGCCAGGCGTCAATAGTATGGAGTGTTAGTCGCAGCCATTGTTGAGACTAGACCAGAGGCTCACACGGGAGCAAATTCGGCTCCTGTTAATTTACTTGGACGTAGTGTTATGGAAACCAGAAGTGTACCATTATCAACACGCTGTCTACAAATCAAGTTAAGTGTTCTTTCCGAAACCCATTATCTTTCATTTATGGCCATTAATGTCATTATATAGGGTGACCCGGTTAGAGCACGTGGAAGCCTCAAACTAAAGGTAATTAAGCCAGGTCTTCAATGTTCCATGTACAGTTTTCTCTGATATAGCTTGTCATATATAGAATCTGGCTTTACAGCTAGCGCCCTTTTGACAGGTCAAGACGAGGAAGCAAGATTTTGTGCACCAGTTACTGGGTGATGGAAGCTACCTCAAAGAGGATAATTTGGTGTCTACACCCTAGTTATACCTGGTGGACTAACCTGCTGTACTATAAGATAAGGAACCTTTTCAATGTATGTAGTCTATTCCTGTAGTTTGATTGGCTGCATATATATAAACTAATAAACCCCCCCTAATGTGTAGAGGATCGATTTGTGAGATTGAGATTATTGCAGAAATACAGTCCACTTATCATTATACAAATTGCTATCGAAGTATATAAATTAACGTAAATATAAATTCATATAAATATAAATCTCACAGGTCGGTTCCCACATTATTTGGTCATCTTCGAACCGGATGACGGATTATTTGATCCTTTGAACCCACATTTGGTCATCTTAGTACCGGATGAACCAGTTAACCAGTGGATTCATTAAATATACTAGTGCAGTGTGATTTAAACAAAGCCAGTCAAGACGGCGGCGTTGCCTCAAGCCAGTTCACGAGCCCCCCTCAACTGAGTTCAGCTTCGTCAGCGGTTTCATGTACACCACCAGATTTGGTGGCGTGTTATTCTGTGAAATGACAGCGTTAATATAGAAGCCAGCCAAATTAGTGACTGTGTCGCGAGATTGTTCACGGATTTCGTGGTGTTACATTTCGCGAGAGATTATCTACGAATTTTGTGGAGTTTATTTCGCGAGGTCACTAATAATATTTAATACTTCTTGATAATATTAGAAGTTTCATAGAGGCTAATTAAGAGGCTATTATCAATAATTGTGTATATTATTTCTCCAAAATAGAGAATTATTTAATATATATTGCACTAGTGATCACAGTATAATATTTACTAATTGCCAACCCACAACAGGGTAGGATATGACTAGTTGAACTATTATTGCTCATCCTAGTCCCATTATTACCATAGTCAGTTGTACTATATTGATTAACCTAATACCATTAATGAATGGTCCAGACCCTATTTTGGGTGTAATTTTTATCAACTCGAATTGAGTTGTATATATAATAATTTACTTATGATCATTACACCTTTGAGTGATTAATTAGTGTCTCTACCATCCTAGGGTGATATAGAAGAGCTAACCTAAAGGTACTTCCAGTGACACTGGTTTATCACTCAAATCATTAGTGTGTATGATTGTATATATATAATGTGTATTAATTTTAAGTGCTAACCTCTAGTAGAGGTAGGATTATTGCCTAGTGAGTTCAGAATTTACCCTAGGCTACCATTAGTGTTTGTTCAGTATTATGAGCAGCCCAAGTACAAGTCCCACAAGGCTTCACCAACGAGCCAGTATGGATAATGCAGGGAGAATGAAAAGAACCCTTGCAGGTCTTAAAGGCCACTTAACAAGACAGATCAAGAAATGTGAAGATTTGTCACAACAATCTCAAGTTGATTATGCTGACCTGGAAAGCTATTATCAAGCAGCTGCAGGTAAATTTGAGCAAATCAAATGTCAAATAGCAACATATGTGGCTGAACTTGCCAACACCAATTTATCAGAAACAGAAATAGACGACATTATGGTTGCTCTTGCGAATTATGAAAATCACACTCAGGCCACGTTACAGCCTTATGTCAAATTAATTGCCCAGAACAAGGCAACAGCAACAACAACAACAGTTGCATCTAATACGAGTCAAGCAGAAGCTCGACTCCCTCCAATTAATTTACCCACTTTCTCAGGAAAAGATGAGGAAGATTGGGACGAATTTTGGAACAAATTCGTTGACCTTGTAGACTCAAAACAATCTTTACCAAAGAGTAGTAAATTCTCTTATTTGCAAGGCCAATTATCAGGTGAGGCTAAAACAGTAGTATCCCATCTGAGATTAACTAATGACGGCTATGATCTGGCAGTAAAATTCCTCAAGGATAATTATGCTGATCCAGAAGTAAGAACATCACATTTAGTTCATGAGCTGTTGCATTTACCCCCACCGGAGGCTTCAGCTGATTCACTCCAAGTCTTCAAGCTGGAGGTAGAATCATTGATCAATGCCCTCAGCCTGACAGCAGATACAAACGGGGCTGAGTGGGTTTTGAAAATAATTGTCCAGGAGAAAATACCTAGGGACATATTGAGACAAATGAGTGCTCATTACAATAAAAGCATCTTATCCATGAATTAAATATCTGAAGGTTTAAAGTCAGTAGTTCATCAATTACGAACACATGACAAATTAAAACCACCAAGTAAACCCTCAGAAACCAATAATAGTAAACCACAGAGTACCAAAGGTACTCCAAATCAATCTAGACAATATAATTCAACACCAAAGTGGAACAGTAGCAGTGTGGGCGTATATGCAGTGGGACCCTCCAAGCCTATAGTTACTGTGTCACCCAAGAACGTGACACCAAAGGGTACTGGAAACTATGGAACATGTTTGTTCTGCAATGAGAAACATTCAACATACCGTTGTGCTAATTATCCAACCAGAGACACTCGTATGGAGCGACTCCAGGAATTAGGGAGATGTGCAAGGTGTCTCAAGTCACACAACATAGACTATTGTGATACCCAATTCAACACCTGCAACAGGTGTAGAAGAGGCAGACACCATGCAGCACTGTGCAAATATACGAAATTAACGTATTCAAGACCCAAGGTGGAAGATAGCATTCCCACCACAGTACAGTACTGCAAGGTGCAACAAACAAAGAGTGTCCAATCGGCAAAGTCTAAAGGTAATACGACTTTGCCTACTGCCCAAATTACCATCCTGAATAAGAGGGCCAAGGTCCATACCCGTGGGTTGTTTGGCCAAGGATCCCAGAGAACATATATCACTAAAAAGTTGGCAGATGAACTACAATTAAGGCCTGTAGCCCAGACGTCATTCAACATCTCAGGGTTTGTAACAGATGCAGGACCTCAAGTCTACCAGGTGGTACAACCATCAGTACGCTTAGGCAGGTACGTCTGTCGAGTACAAGCCATTGTGGTGGACAAAATACCAGTAGACCTACAAGTTCAAGGTCTGAGAGCAACAGCCAAATTCCTGAGAAATAGAGGAATAAAATTGGCAGATAATATTAAGTCTGATCACCTCACCGACTTCGGTCTCCTTGTTGGGACAGACTATTGCCATCGATTCATCGGTAGCCCTACTAAATATCAGGGTATAACCATGTTAAACTCTGCAGGAGGTAAATTACTCTCAGGCCCAGTATCAAGCCTGGGGAGACCTATGCCTGCAGATAAACAATACCAGTAGAGATCTAAATTTGTCAGCTGATTATATTTCTCCAGTAGCATTATACTAAGGAGATTACAGCTGACTATACCAACAGAGGTTGATGTTAGTATCATCATTTAAAGCTGGAGATGAGTTCATGAGGCTTCAGTGGCAAATCAGTGAACAGTAGCCTAAAACAGCTACAAGTCACTGCGACCAATGTCACTGAACCCACTGCAGTCTCAGAACCATACTTTGCTTTAATGATGAGCTATTCAATCTTCTGAAACAATTAACTAAATTAAACCCCAATAAATCTGATGACTGATTTGATACATTTATTATTTAATCAAGATGTATTCCATGGGCCTCAGTGTTTATATATCAGTGACCAGTTACCTGAAGAAACTTCAAGTTATATCTAATGTCACTGATCTCACTGCAGTCCCTGAATCATACTTGACTGCAGTACTTGATCACATTCAGTCTTCTGGGTTAAATAATATGTAATTAGGCTTGAATATTAGCCTTTCAAGAGTTGACAGGGAAATGAAATCGCATTAGACTTCTAACCCCTGCAACTCTAGTACGGGACATCCGTCCTGTACGAACAGACACACAAATGTGTGATTACTAACTACTAACATCAAATTAATCTAATAATTCGAAGGAGGAGTATCGGTGTTCGTCTGTTCTAAATAGGACTTCGACCCGTGAGCAGCCCCCTGGGGAATTATGTCGGAAAATCCGACACCATTTAATAATCATACAGATAATAGCTGTATTGTATAAACAAGTTACCCATAGAAAACGTAACTTGTAGTGGAATTACCGTCTAAAGAAAACGGGATATCATCACCACATACTATTATATTCTCCACCTATTATGGTGGGAATTATTCTTAAATACATTAGTCTTTGGACTTTACCATCAGAAAAACATCTCATATAAATTAACTTAATTATCAGTATTAAAGTAGAGTAAATGTGACCCTTCTATCACTTTCTGAAATCTGGACAATGTAAGCCAGGTGTCAGTGAGGAAGGAGGGGCAGCCATTGTTGTGTCACATCCGAGACGCGTGGAGCAAATTCGGCTCCTATCATATCTGGACAATGTCGGCCAGGCGTCAATAGTATGGAGTGTTAGTCGCAGCCATTGTTGAGACTAGACCAGAGGCTCACACGGGAGCAAATTCGGCTCCTGTTAATTTACTTGGACGTAGTGTTATGGAAACCAGAAGTGTACCATTATCAACACGCTGTCTACAAATCAAGTTAAGTGTTCTTTCCGAAACCCATTATCTTTCATTTATGGCCATTAATGTCATTATATAGGGTGACCGGTTAGAGCACGTGGAAGCCTCAAACTAAAGGTAATTAAGCCAGGTCTTCAATGTTCCATGTACAGTTTTCTCTGATATAGCTTGTCATATATAGAATCTGGCTTTACAGCTAGCGCCCTTTTGACAGGTCAAGACGAGGAAGCAAGATTTTGTGCACCAGTTACTGGGTGATGGAAGCTACCTCAAAGAGGATAATTTGGTGTCTACACCCTAGTTATACCTGGTGGACTAACCTGCTGTACTATAAGATAAGGAACCTTTTCAATGTATGTAGTCTATTCCTGTAGTTTGATTGGCTGCATATATATAAACTAATAAACCCCCCCTAATGTGTAGAGGATCGATTTGTGAGATTGAGATTATTGCAGAAATACAGTCCACTTATCATTATACAAATTGCTATCGAAGTATATAAATTAACGTAAATATAAATTCATATAAATTAAATAAATATAAATCTCACAGGTCGGTTCCCACATCATACCCATTGAGTGGGTGGTGGTAGAAAGGTTTACAGAGGCACATAATCGGTTCAGGAAGTCTTTCCCCCCACGCTGAGGTAATGAAGATTACAGTATCAAGCTACAGTATCACGACGACTCTCCCAGCCAAAGTGAAACGGCCACTAAACATTATTGCCATCCTCATCCTTTTCCAGAGATTTCAACCATATTGACCAGACCACGCACTAGAAGGTGAAGGGACGACGACGTTTCGGTCCGTCCTGGGCCATTCTCAAGTCGATTTTCAACTATATCCTTCAATGTCTTCTTCCCCCCAGCTTGCCAAATCCTTTGGCCCTTGCACCTTGCACTACTGACTTCATTACGGCTCCCGTGAGCAAGATGGGAACGACTAGAGCAGCGTCAATTGTAACACGCGTGTCTTGTACTGCAGTGAGAGTCATTTTAAAATTGTGGAATAAGCATTCAATATTTTTTCCAAGGGCATGCCAGGGATGTATGGGTGGAGGAGGGAGACGAACAGGTCCAGGAGATGCCAAGTGTTTTTGGCCAGTTCATAATCAATATAATTAGCTTGCAGATTGCACTTCTGATTGTTCTCGAACCATTCTTGCTGTGTAACTAGCTTATCAAGATTGCAATTTACTCAGCTGAATTAACTGTTGGGGGTTTTAGTTCCTGAGCCCATGTGCCTCTGTGACCTTTTTCACTACTACAAACAGGATGCGAATGGGGTCAACTACCGCCCCACAGGATGGGTATGGCGTGTATAATAAATTAACTCAACTAGACCCCAGTTAACTGTTAATATATGATCTCAGTGGAACTGAGAATAATTGTGACTGAAGTGAGCTGTAAATTCTGTTAGGCTGTAGTGTTGAGTTGTGAAGCGATTGTTGTTTGTGTTAATAAACTTGAAGAGAAAATCCTGTATTCCGTAAGTCAGGTGATAATGTATGTTGTATGAAGTATTAGCATCATAATCCAGTATAGTTATGTTCAGTGTAACCATTATGTCATTCAGTATAGTCAGAGAGTAATCACACTAACTTGACTGCATCATTGAGAAAATCCGTAGGAGCGATGATAAGGGTTCGAACCTATGACGACTAGACCATGACATGTTATAAGGATTGCAACCTGGAGATCTACTGAACACAAAGAATTCCTGAGGCTTCTACTGAAGCCGGAACACAATTTTCATCCATACTAGAGCGCGTCAACACCAACCAGTAAAGGAACAAAATATAATTTGTTTTATTATATTGAGAGAAGAATGTTTATCTTTGTTCCTGCTGACTTACCGGCGGAACTGACTGCACACAAAAAACACTGTATTACATTACTATATATCCAAATGAAAACATCTAATATTTTATATTTTAAATTTATAACCTTCAAATTCAAGTATGTTTATTGAGACAAGAAAGAAATACACCTCAAAGGGATAGAGTAGCTTAGGCTATTTCTACCCCTCAATTTATAACCTCTAGAGAAGTTAAAAGCGAGACATAACCTACTGAGAAAAAAACCAATACAAATATTTTATAGCATAAAAGTTAAAAATCGTAGGTAATCAATTATTCCAGTCCATCGATCTCAATGAAGTGTGATGAGGTGAGGGAGGGGTGAGTGAGAATTGCCAACAGGTCGACATGAATATCGACTTTTTGATGGATTATTGCGAGAGGTAAACGAATTATTCAGGTGGTCGGTAACCTGGCAGAAAAGTTTAATCGGTGAAATCATTCAGCTCATTAGTAAGGTCGGCGATAAACCAAATTGACTGAACAAAAGTGTAGTGTAGTGTAACCTGTGTAGTGTAGTGTAACCAGTGTAGTGTAGTGTAACCAGTGTAGTGTAGTGTGGTGTAAAGTGTAGTGTAGTGTAACCAGTGTAGTGTAGTGTGGTGTAAAGTGTAGTGTAGTGTAACCAGTGTAGTGTAGTGTGATGTAAAGTGTAACCATATTGACTTTTTGCATATTATATATCCTATTTGTTTAATAACATCCTCGCTGGTTGCTGCTAAACTAGTCAACCTGTCCTCGTCCCCACCCACATAGACTTGTTCGGATGAAGGCATAGAGTTAAGTTCCTCTTTAGTAAATACAGAGATGAAATATTTATTAAAAAAACTACTCATCTCTTCGTCATTATCAGTTATGTGACCTGCCTCAGTTTTTAACGGACCTATCCTTTCCCTATCTTTGCTTGATATTACTGAAAAACCCCTTTTGGATATATGTCTTTGTTTGTCCCGTTATGAGTACATAGTTTCTTTTTGCCCTCCTTATCTCTTTTTTAACATTTCTAACCAGTTGGACGAATTCTTGTTCTAAACTGACTGCTTCATTCTTAACCCTTTTGTACCACGCTTTCTGTCTACCTATAAGGTTCTTCAGATCCTTTGTTATCAATTTCGGGTCATTATTATTCGATCTATTCAACTTGTATGGTATACTACGTTCCTGTGCTGTGCTTAGTATGTTTTTAAATAAGTTATATTTTTAATCTACATCGAAATCCCTTTTTACATCACCCATCGCTCGATTCACGTCTCGCCCCAAGACCCGCCCACTCTCCATCCCCCCAAGACTTCCAATTTATTTCACCCACAAAATTTCTTAGGCCATAAAAATCAGCTTTTCGGAAATCTGGCCCTTTAACAGAATTTTCTCCTACAAATCCATTCCAATGCTAAATCTGATTTCTTTGTGATTACTGTTCCCTAACTCACTCCCCATTTCGATGTCATTAATTTGTGTCTTCCTGTTAGTTAACACCATGTCTAAAATATAATTTTCATGCCTTGGTTCCTTAATGTGTTGCTTGAGGTAGCAATCGTCAATTAATTCTAGAAGAGCTTCTGCTTCATTATTTCCTGTTCATTATTTCCTGTTCTGTTAAACCAGTTTATTCCACTAAAATTACAGTCACCCATGACAAACACTGTTTGACCTAGATGCTCTAGATATTTCTTTTCATAGAGGCTTTGCTTCCATTCTGTTTAAATTTGGAGGCCTGTATATAACTCCTAATATAAGATTTTTAGCTTTTTCGTTTAATTGTTGCCAAATAGTTTCTGTGTGTAGCTCAATTTTGATTCCCTCGTTGAAATTGCCTTTCAAATTTTCTCTAACATATATGGCTACTCCCCTTCCTCGTCTAAGTATATCTATCTGCGTGATATAGTTTAAATCCGTTTATTTGATATTCAGCTAATAGTTCTTTGTTTTCTACATGTTTCAGTAAGTGTAATAATATCTATTGTTTATATTACAATATCTATTGTAATATCTATTCAGTAAGTGTAATAATAGACAAGAGCATTTAAATCGTTTATTTTGTTTCTTAGACTCCCACTATTCGTGTAATCTACCTTAAGTGTATTGTTATTGAGGCCCTTCTGTTTCCCTGTTTATTTTGCCAATTTTGTCTCCCACCAACACATACTTTTATTGCCTCCTTTCTCCATATCAATTCCCATACCACTATCTACTAACTGATTTAAACCCAAACAAACCCCTCCAACCACAGGTTCCAGAGAGTTGGCAACAGCAACAACCCCAGTCCTAGATAAATGAGCCCCATCTCGAGCATACATGTAATTCCGTCCGTAGAATTGGTCCCAGTTATCAATGAATGATATTGCATTTGATTTACAATATTTGTCCAGCCGGCAATTGACGCCAAGTGCCCTCAACACCCATTCATTTCCAACTCCCTTTCTTGGAAGAATGTCACATATGTTCGGGATTCCTTCCTTTGCTCCTAATTCTATGGCTGTCTCAAACCTCTGTATCAGTGCCTCACTCCTAACTCGTCCTACATCATTTCCACCGGCACTGATACAAATAATGGGTTTCTTCCCATTTTCAGGAATAATATCATTCATGTTCCTTACAATATCACCAATTCCTGCTCTTGGATAGCAAACCCCTTAGCCTGTATCCCACATATCTGGCACAAAAAGTTCTGTCCAAAAGCCTCATCTGGGAATTTGTGGCCCATCTTGAGATGATTTCGGGGCTTTAGTGTCCCCGCGGCCCGGTCCTCGACCAGGCCTCCACCCCCAGGAAGCAGCCCGTGACAGCTGACTAACACCCAGGTACCTATTTTACTGCTAGGTAACAGGGGCATAGAGTGAAAGAAACTCTGCCCATTGTTTCTCGCCGGCGCCCGGGATCGAACCCAGGACCACAGGATCACAAGTACCAGTGTGCTGTCCGCTCGGCCGACCGGATCCATGACCACAAATCATGACCAACAACTAAAATTCGTTTAGCTACTTCCTTTACCGACGCATCCTTCGTTGCCTTCTTTCTCGGGTAAGGAAATCGCACGGAAATAATTAATACACAGAGATATCACATTAACGTGATATGTGAATGAACAAATCCACAGGAGCCGTCATGAGGGTTCGAACTTATGCGCTGGGTGTTCCCAGGCACGCTAAAGTCGACTACGCCACGACATAGTAAAAACAATTGCAACCTGGGGTAATACTGAACCCATTAGGGTCCTGAGGATTCTACTGAAGCCAAACCGGGGTTTCACACAATTCCGCCATGCACTCGCGCTGTCTCCAATCTAGGTTCAATCCCTCAAACTGAATCTAGGTTCGAACCCTCATATGACCACATTAGAAGTAGTCGATATCAAGCGACAGTCCTGCTGTATAACAATTATTTTTAAAGCCAAACTGGTTATGACCGGGACAGAAAGACACAAATGAACGAGAGAAATTAAGTAAATGTGACAAAAATGGAAGCCAAGCAGTGGTAAGCTTGACTGAGACACTGACCAGGGACCTGATAGTGATAAGCTTGACTGAGACACTGACCAGGGACCTGATAGTGATAAGCTTGACTGAGACACTGACCAGGGACCTGATAGTGGTAAGCTACACTGAGACACTGACCAGGGACCTGATAGTGGTAAGCTACACTGAGACACTGACCAGGGACCTGATAGTGATAAGCTTGACTGAGACACTGACCAGGGACCTGATAGTGGTAAGCTTGACTGAGACACTGACCAGGGACCTGATAGTGGTAAACTTGACTGAGACACTGACCAGGGACCTGATAGTGGTAAGCTTGACTGAGACACTGACCAGGGACCAGATAGTGGTAAGCTTGACTGAGACACTGACCAGGGACCTGATAGTGGTAAGCTTGACTGAGACACTGACCAGGGACCTGATAGTGGTAAGCTTGACTGAGACACTGACCAGGGACCTGATAGTGGTAAGCTTGACTGAGACACTGACCAGGGACCTGATAGTGATAAGCTTGACTGAGACACTGACCAGGGACCTGATAGTGGTAAGCTTGACTGAGACACTGACCAGGAACCTGATAGTGGTAAGCTTGACTGAGACACTGACCAGGAACCTGATAGTGGTAAGCTTGACTGAGACACTGACCAGGGACCTGATAGTGATAAGCTTGACTGAGACACTGACCAGGGACCTGATAGTGGTAAGCTACACTGAGACACTGACCAGGGACCTGATAGTGGTAAGCTACACTGAGACACTGACCAGGGACCTGATAGTGATAAGCTTGACTGAGACACTGACCAGGGACCTGATAGTGGTAAGCTACACTGAGACACTGACCAGGGACCTGATAGTGGTAAGCTTGACTGAGACACTGACCAGGAACCTGATAGTGGTAAGCTTGACTGAGACACTGACCAGGAACCTGATAGTGGTAAGCTTGACTGAGACACTGACCAGGGACCTGATAGTGATAAGCTTGACTGAGACACTGACCAGGGACCTGATAGTGGTAAGCTTGACTGAGACACTGACCAGGAACCTGATAGTGGTAAGCTTGACTGAGACACTGACCAGGAACCTGATAGTGGTAAGCTTGACTGAGACACTGACCAGGGACCTGATAGTGATAAGCTTGACTGAGACACTGACCAGGAACCTGATAGTGGTAAACTTGACTGAGACACTGACCAGGGACCTGATAGTGGTAAACTTGACTGAGACACTGACCAGGGACCTGATAGTGGTAAGCTTGACTGAGACACTGACCAGGGACCTGATAGTGGTAAGCTTGACTGAGACACTGACCAGGGACCTGATAGTGGTAAGCTTGACTGAGACACTGACCAGGGACCTGATAGTGGTAAGCTTGACTGAGACACTGACCAGGGACCTGATAGTGGTAAGCTTGACTGAGACACTGACCAGGGACCTGATAGTGGTAAGCTTGACTGAGACACTGACCAGGGACCTGATAGTGGTAAGCTTGACTGAGACATTGACCAGGGACCTGAGAGAGTGAATAGTGTGATATGAGACAAGAGGAAAAATTAGTGACTGTTGGATGCCACATCATACCACCTCAACAGCCTTGGCAGGGAAGAACAGCTTCCTCGTGTCGCCACATCCACTAGAGACAAGTATAAATCAGATGCGTGTTTGAGCGAGCGACAGGCAGAAAATAAACAGCGACACACACACACATGCAGAGATTGACAGACAAATAAACAAACACAACCATACCGCCAGACACTCAAGAGCATAAACTAGCGACATAAGAGGACCATCTTAAGCGACAGAACTGGCACGCGTCACTGTGGTTGGTATTGTCAAATAAAGATGAGGTGCCGCCGTCCGCCACACTGAGGACGATAAGGGCAGCCAAGACGGAGGGCTGGTGCAGGTGCTTGGCTGCTGCCTTTACTTCCCGCCCCAGCCACCGGCAATTGACCGAGTCCCACTACTGTCACCGTGTCCCAGTACTGTGACCGAGTCCCAGTACTGTGTCCCAGACATAATTGTCAGTCTCTAGACTCCCATTGTTTAGTGTGACGATGTGCACTGAATTTTGTAACTAGCTCATCGAGACTGTAATTTGCTTAGCTGAATGAATTGTGGGGTTCAGTCCCTGAGCCCATTATGTGCCTCTGTAACCCTTTCCACTACCGCCCACGAGATGGGTATGGGGTGCATAATATATGAACTAAACAAACTCTAAGGTTGCTTTCTTCCACAGCCATAGTTATTATTGCACCTTTAGCTACACACTCCCTCCTACCTACTCTGTAACAAAGTCTAGAAAGCCTTTATTTTTGGTTAAGAACACGTTTGAACATTTGCGAAGAACAAATGGAACACATAGAACATTGTGACTAACAGTCTTGCCTTGTGGGTGCAGAGGTTGTTGGAAAGGCTACAAATCTCTCGTCGGACCTTGTGAAGGTCGTCTATAAAGCTGCCAACTCTAATTAGTAGCCACATATTTTGCGAGACCTTGAACCACCGGGCCAGAGGTCCTTTATGAGTCAGCTGAGACTCCTTCATAAGAGAGGCTACAGCAGAGTGCCGTAGTGGTGGCACTAGCCGGGGGGGGGGTAGTTTACTGCATACCCCATACTCGTCTTGTGAGCGGTAGTGCAAAAAATACAGACGGCACGAAATGTGATAAGTGAAACTGTTGTGGTTGGCTAATTACATTGGATTGTGGTAACTTAATATTGTTGATGCCTCTGCTGTGCTTGAAGTAATTACAAATAATGTTGACCGTAATCTTTTACTATCACATCAATATGTAAAGAATGTTATGAGACGAGAATTAGTTTCCTCGATGAATTTGAAGAAGGTAGATAAATAAATATATAAAGTATAAAAATATATAAATAGATAAATAAATCTATAAATCCAACATTATGTTTGTAAAACAACTATGTATGTACTTTCCTGAATAAAATTTACTTTACTTTACTAGAAGAGAGGAAACAAGAACTAGTGATTGTTTCACATAATACAATGTGTCAATTAAAACACTTGTATGGGACAGGTGACATAAACAGTAGACTGACAGACGTTGTCACAGCTCCAGCAGACTAGGCTACACTGGTACCTCTGATTGGCTGCCCAGCAGTGCTCGGCAAGAGCTTCGTACCGTCGCCTCAAAACTAACAAATTCCCAACCCTTGCCATTGGCTGTTTATACAATATGTCGGCTTAGAGAGTTGTGGAGGAGGTTGTGGCTGTAGCTCAGTGTTGGCAAGCTGGGCTGTAATTACCGACCACATGAACCAAGCGTCTGTCTGTGTGAGCTCTCTTTTTTGTTGTTAATGCCGGGCCAGACAGCCTTGTCGTACCTGGCCGGGCATCCTGCAGTCTGGGGAGACAATGGAGTTACGCTCGGGTTGTCAACACTATATCTATGTTATATTTAAGGCGATATATTTTAACTTTGCTGGTGTTCGGATTCCCGTTTCTTAGGTGTTCAAAGTGTGGGCGCGTTGATACAATTACTTTCGTATATGTCATTTTGTTCCGCACACTTTATTGTTGGTGATGTTTATTCCCTGCCCGGTGACGTGTGGAGATGTTGGGTATAGCTCCTGGACCTGTCAGGACTACTGACATGACTGATGAGGGGGATGGTATTACCCTCCACCACAATGGCAGCTTCGGTCATCTGAAACCCTCCTGTTCTCTTGGCACATTTCAGTTCCAGCTGCGCCACGGTACAAGTCACAGGACGAACAACGTAGCTACGTCAGGGAACAATTAAATCACAGGATGAACAACCCAGCTGTGTCTAACCCAATAGGCTCAGGAAGCTGTTCACCAGTTGATTGACAGTTGAGAGGCGGGACCAAAGAGTCAAAGCTCAACCCCCACAAGCACAACTAGGTGAGTACACACACACATATCACATTACTTCCTAGAGCATAGTTAGTAAATGGAATGCATTAGGCAGTGATGTGGTGGAGGCTGACTCCATACACAGTTTCAAATGTAGATATGATAAAGCCCAGTAGGCTTAGGAATCTGTACACCTGTTGATTGACAGTTGAGAGGCGGGACCAAAGAGACAAAGCTCAACCCCTGCAAGCACAACTAGGTGAGTACATACGGGGGTTTCGCCGGAACACTAGTCCCTTGTTGCGAGTTGTGCATGGTAAGGGAGGTGTTGGTTAACCTTTGACCTCGCCTGCGTGGCAGGGAAGGTGTCTGCTGACCTGTGACCCCAGTCATATGACCTGCTGATCAACGTGGTCTGGTTGGCAGGAGAACGAGGCTCGTCCAAGACAGGAATATTATTAGAGACGTTATTGATAAATTATTTGTACAATTTTGCCTATCAGAGAATTGCAGTGAGGATGCTGCTCATATTCACTGCCATTCAGGACAGTGATTGTGCTACTCATATTCACTGTCTCACAGGACATTTAGGATGCTGCTCATATTCACTGCCATACAGGACAGTGATTGTGCTACTCATATTCACTGTCTCACAGGACATTTAGGATGCTGCTCATATTCACTGCCACACAGAACAGTGAGGATGCTGTTCATTTTCTCTGCCACACAGGACAGTGAGGATACTGTTCATTTTCTCTGCCACACAGGACAGTGAGGATACTGTTCAGTTTCTCTGCCACACAGGACAGTGAGGATACTGTTCATTTTCTCTGCCACACAGGATAGTGAGGATACTGCTCATTTTCTCTGCCACACAGGATAGTGAGGATACTGCTCATTTTCTCTGCCACACAGGATAGTGAGGATACTGTTCATTTTCTCTGCCACACAGGACAGTGAGGATACTGTTCATTTTCTCTGCCACACAGGATAGTGAGAATACTGTTCATTTTCTCTGCCACACAGGACAGTGAGGATACTGTTCATTTTCTCTGCCACACAGGACAGTGAGGATACTGCTCATTTTCTCTGCCACACAGGACAGTGAGGCTGTTACTCATATTCACTGTCACACAAGACAATGGATCATTCATAAGACAATAGGTCAAATTGTAGATTTCAACACATTTTCAGAAGGTTACAACCTACAACATTAGATATTATATATGTTTGAATTTAGCAATGTTTAAAATATAAGGTTCAATTGTTCCCTGCCTCACCGGACGGTAGGTGCTTCATCAGAGATGCAATTAAAAACTAACATGGACAAGAAACCTTAGGAGTAAATTGTGAGGACGTCTTCCAATGTAGCAGAGTCACTGAAATAGTTACATAGCTGGATATACAATTGGCAAGTAGCTCGAAATATATTTTACCGTTTCACATTCAAGAATTTAATGTTTAGGTGGATGCTTTAACCGGTTGTCACAGAGTTTACAGGCCTAAATATTCTGGTAGTGACTCATCCTCACTAGCTTGCCACATGCGCAAAGATCCATGCGGCAAGGTACGCACATGTGTCTAGTCGAGGAAGATCCATGTGTCTGGGTACAAGTGACAGGATGAACAACCCAGCGGGTTTTCTTCCAATTGGGGAGTGTTGTACATGCTGCTATGGTGGTATGTCCAGTCACAGGATGAGTGGCGCTGCCCAATAAACTCGCCCCTTGGGGCAAAATTAAAAAAAAAAAATTAATACCGGCTCAACCGCTGTGCTGACTATGTTAATATATATTATTACAAACATTGCCAGAACCTTTAATACTTACTGCTGGCCTCTGGCCTCTGGCCTCTGGCCTCTGGCCTCTGGCCTCTGGGCATCTCTTAACACGTGTACATCTGAAGTAATCATTGTAATGTTATTCTTTGTAATATTTGCACCAGAAAGCCAAAATCACAGTCAATAAAGGCCACTTGTAATCTATCCTGGAGGACAGAGTATCATCCTCTTCTGTGAGAGGATTGATGGAGCTGAACTTTGGAGTTGATAACCAAGTTCAACTTTGGACTTTTTCTTTTTTTAATTCCACAAATCCGATAAAGTTGTAATTTTATTGATACCTTGTAAAAACTGTTTATAATATGTGGTTTTAATTTGACTCTTGTGTTGACAGAAAGCTGTATTGACATTGAGAAACGCTTGTAAAATGTCATTTGTTTTGTGTTGCTTATAAGTGTTAACAAGCTGATGCACTAGATATATATAGGGTGTAAAACAGAGCTCTCTCTTATGGGATAATTGGCCTTCTGTAGTTTCCCTAACATGTCATATCGTTCATTATCTCGCCAATTAAGTGATACGTTCCTTTATCAACGAGAAAGAACGATTGTGTAGTTTTTCTTCAATCAATAATGGCACTGACAAGCTCACAGTACAAGTGGCCCGCTGATAGGGATGTATACCTTGTGTATACCAGCTGTCATACTTATATATCGTTGCCGCCGGAGGCGACTAGTTTATTGTGCGCCCTATATACTCATCCTGTGAGCGGTAGCGCAAAAAGGATTACAGAGGGCACAAACGGTATTTCCTCGGGTTGGATATCACCGACTCTATTCATGGTAATCTCCAGCCAAGTTAAGTATTGAACAGTAGCTGATGCAACCCCTTGCAAAGGACTCAGTGACCTATGAAGGTTTGGTTGTCATGTCTCGCTGATTGGATTAGGTGGTTGTTTAGCTTATGTCTCATTGTCCTCACTCAACGTAGGTCGTTTCCAGCTCTGAGAAAAGTGACAATCGTCTTGATATGCGAACCAGTGTCCTTTTGCAGCGATACTTGAGAGTCGATGGTGGCAAGGTGGTGTAACAATCGCCCCGCGTCTCGCCACCGATTTGATCTGGGATCGAGTCCTGAACAAGTAGCTTGTCTGGGCTCCAGGTTCTTAACTATTCGCTCCTGTTCACCAATACGTAATTGGACACCTGGTTGTTAACCGACTGGCGGAGTCATGTTCCAGGGGAAACTAGTAGAGTAAGGTTTACCACGAGGCGTGGGAAGGGCAAGCTCTCAGCCTGCCTGGAGCAGTCTGAGGGCCTCAAGGCACGGACTTACCCGTACATGACCACGGTCGATCCCGGGTGCCGGCGAGAAACAATGGGCAGAGTTTCTTTCACCCTGATGCCCCTGTTACCTAGCAGTAAATAGGTACCTGGGAGTTAGTCAGATGTCACGGCCTGCTTCCTGGTGTGTGTGTGGTGTGGGGGGGGGGGTGTGGGGTGGAATATTAGTAGTTAGTAACAGTTGATTAACAGTTGAGAGGCGGGCTGAAAGAGCAGAGCTCATCCCCCGCAAGCACAACTAGGTGAATACAGGTCTTCAGATGCCCTGTGATTTAGTCAGCTGTCACGGGCTGCTTCCTGGGGGTGGAGGCCTGGTCGAGGACCGGGCCGCGGGGACACTAAAGCCCCGAAATCATCTCAAGATAACCTCAAGATAACCAAGCCCTACACCCGCACGGGAGCACCGACACACTTGGTAGTTGATCATAACCTTTAAATCAAGTAAAACACCTCACGGGGAAGCGAATTTTTTTCTTTTAAGAAAACACAACAAAGGAAATGATCAGCTTGCTGTAGCGTCCAGTACTAGTCACCCCAGACACGACTGAACGTTGATGCTCATTGATGTTCAGATGGTCAAGAGAACGGTAATGTTTTGGCCATTGGAGCTTGTTGTTGTTGTTGTTTAAGATTCGTTACCTGGAACAAAAAGTTCCAGGTAGCACGGGCTATGGCGAGCCCGTTGTTCCATATATAATATTGGAGGTGAGTGGAATCAAAGGTTCAGAAATCTACTGGTTATTTTTATCTGGAAGGTCATCACGTCGAGGCTAGTGGGATTGATGACACAGACAAGGCTGGTGTAACATGCAAAACACATGTCAGAAATACATAGCTCCACTGCCAGCATGTAGATGTTGAAACAACAAGATGTTGACAGAGCCCGATAGGCTCAGGAATCTGTACACCTGTTGATTGACGGTTGAGAGGCGGGACCAAAGAGCCAGAGCTCAACCCCCGCAAACACAACTAGGTGAGTACAACTAGGTGAGTACAAGATGTTCTCATCTTCTTGTATAATTGAATCAGGTGTGAATTACAAGGGATTATTACAACACCGGTGGTGGTATAACAACAACCAGCAGACACCACCGGTGTTGCTACCCTCACTGACACCTCTGTGGTCAGCAACCTTGTAAGAACTCACTCGGCAGCGCCTGTAGGTCTAGGAAATGTAGGGGAAAAAAGTCACAGCAAACAAGAGGGAAAGCAAGCAAAGTTTAAGGGGAAAGCCAAGCCATTATGACTATATAGTACTTGGAAGCAGGCAGGATAAGGATTTGGGATGGGACGGGGGGGGGGGAGAAGGAATGGTGCCCAACCACTTAGACAGTCGGGGGATTGAACGCCGACCTGCGTAAAGTGAGACCGTCGCTCTACCATCCAGCCCAAACAAGAGGGAACTTCAGCTCGGCATTCACCTGCTGTTATGAGGAAATGTAGATGTTTATCTCTCAGAATATTTGGTAATATGTTTATTGTTTGTGATGTGTGTCTATGTATGTATTAACACGATGTACTGAACGGGGTGAGAATAGCTTGAGCTACCTCATCCCTTTGTGTGAATTTTACCTCAATAAACATATTTAAATTTCAATTTCAATTTCCTGCTGTCGTGAATTCACGCCCGCCCGCCGAGCCTACAGGTTGACACTCTCTTCCCCCAATGTACTTGGGGTGTCCTCACTATCACTACTCCACTATCAGATCCCATTTTATTTTATTTTAATCTCTCATCAGTATGCAGGATAATATTATCGTCTCTTGTAGTCACACAGAGGTAAGAGGAAAACATGTAAACAATCTAACATTTAATAAATCTGAGGAATATTAAAAAATGATACATCAGAAGAAATCCTCCTGTCAGCTCCTGAACATTTCACTGCAGCCTCATCTCTATAACACATGATGAAGCTTGCCCGAAACGCTATGCGTATTAGTGGCTTTAGGTGTTTGTATGTACTAGCTTTGTCTATAAATAATCAGAATGTTTGTAACTCTGCATCTATGTATGTACTTTTTCCAAATAAAATATTATTATTATTATTATTATAATTATTATTATAAGCTCGTAATCTACTTCCTCCTCACATATGTACTTTCTCAAATGTCAAGGTAGGCTCCTGCTCTACTAATATATGTACTTGTATGTTATGTTTTAATTATCTGAGGGGATGGGGAGGGGGTACTACGGGCTCACCATAGCCCGTGCTACTTGGAGCTTTGTTCCAGGTAGCGAATCTTTAACAACAACAACAAACTTATAATTATCAAACAACATAAATATGCGTGTAATTTGTGCACATTTATACCCAACTGACACATTGTATAGAAACTCTTAAGATCTCTTTTGTGGTATTCCCCACAACTGGTATACTATAATACACAAATTATCTGTGATAAAATATCTGCCCAGTTTACAAACAGTAAAAGAATGAACATATCAAGTAAGTAAACACTGTCTTGGCCAACACTGTCCACTCCTGACATTCTGTGTTGACAAATCACTTCTCACAATCTTAGGTTATCCTAAGGGAGCCGGTCGGCCGAGCGGACAGCACACTGGACTTGTAATCCTGTGGTCCCGGGTTCGATCCCAGGCGTCGGAGAGAAACAATGGGCAGAGTTTCTTTCACCCTATGCCCCTGTTACCTAGCAGTAAAATAGGTACCTGGGTGTTAGTCAGCTGTCACGGGCTGCTTCCTGGGGGTGGAGGCCTGGTCGAGGACCGGGCCGCGGGGACACTAAAAAAAACAAGCCCCGAAATCATCTCAAGATTTTTTTTTATCCTATCCACAGTCCTGTTACTCTGGCTGGACGCAGGTGTGGGAATCACCACTGGTGTTTATAGCACAGAAAACATAATACTATCCCTCGCCGCCATACACTGCGTCAGTCATGCAAAATACTGTAGTTCAAACAGCCAAATGAAAAGAAACAATCACGTTGGATAGAGGTGGACCCATCTACTGTTGGGGTGGAGTTATCTCACTTGTGACGATCATATCTGGCTTGTCGCACCTCATCTGGCTCGTCGTCACTTGCTCGTCTCTCCCAGCCCAAGTGCACACAACTACTGAGGGTCTGACGACGCTTGTCTACTGACGGTCCTGTCTCCTCTCGTCACTTGTCTCTCTCCTCTCGTCACTTGTCTCTCTCCTGTCGTCACTTGTCTCTCTCCTCTCGTCACTTGTCTCTCTCCTGTCGTCACTTGTCTCTCTCCTCTCGTCACTTGTCTCTCTCCTCTCGTCACTTGTCTCTCTCCTCTCGTCACTTGTCTCTCTCCTCTCGTCACTTGTCTCTCTCCTCTCGTCACTTGTCTCTCTCCTCTCGTCACTTGTCTCTCTCCTCTCGTCACTTGTCTCTCTCCTTCGCACTTGTTCTTTACTTGTCTCCTCTCCTCTCGTCACTTGTCTCTGCTCCTCTCGTCACTTGTCTCTCTCCTCTCGTCACTTGTCTCTCTCCTCTCGGTCACTTGTCTCTCTCCTCTCGTCACTTGTCTCTCTCCTCTCGTCACTTGTCTCTCTCCTCTCGTCACTTGTCTCTCTCCTCTCGTCACTTGTCTCTCTCCTCTCGTCACTTGTCTCTCTCCTCTCGTCACTTGTCTCTCTCCTCTCGTCACTTGTCTCTCTCCTCTCGTCACTTGTCTCTCTCCTCTCGTCACTTGTCTCTCTCCTCTCGTCACTTGTCTCTCTCCTCTCGTCACTTGTCTCTCTCCTCTCGTCACTTGTCTCTCTCCTCTCGTCACTTGTCTCTCTCCTCTCGTCACTTGTCTCTCTCCTGTCGGCTAATGATGGCATCATCATGCAGCTACGTCTCCCGACCATCTCTGGTTTACCATGTAAACTCCACTGTACCTCCATCGTCAGTTAAGAGTATACTAGAGTGATGAATAACTCTCATCCCAGCAGGAGAGGATGTATATGTTACGCTGTAGTCGAGCTTCATAATAATGTTGGCAGAGATAATCGTGCTTTCTTATGACTCGTAATTAGGGAAGCTTGGAAGCTTGGGCAGCTCTCTCCCCCTCCTCCCCCCTCTACCCAGCCACTTGGGCTGGACGGTAGAGCGACGGTCTCGCTTCATGCAGGTCGGCGTTTAATCCTCGACCGTCCAAGTGGTTGGGCGGTCCATTCCTTCCCCGCCGTCCCATCCCAAATCCTTATTCTGACCCCTTCCAAGTGCTATATAGTCGTAATGACTTGGCGCTTTCCCCCTGATAGTTCCCTTCCCTTCCCCCCCCCCCCCCCTTCCTCCCTAATCCCCTTGACCCTAATCACTGGCAGCTGTCACAACACGAACAAGCAGTTGATTGGCCGGTGTTTGTGTGTGGAACGTGCAGTGGATGTGGTCGTTAGGTCCGTTGTCTCGCGTTACGGTGCCTGGCATGCAGGCTGTTCTGGGGCCCACCGCCATGTTGGTCCTAAGGCACGCCACCATGGTCATACGGGGCTCACCATAGCCCGTGCTACTGGAACTTCTTGCTCTGAGTAACTGAATCTAAAACAACAAAACTACCATGGTCTCTTGAGATTATCTTGAGATGATTTCGAGGCTTTTAGTGTCCCCGCGGCCCGGTCCTCGACCAGGCCTCCACCCCCAGGAAGCAGCCCGTGACAGCTGACTAACACCCAGGTACCTATTTTACTGCTAGGTAACAGGGGCATAGGGTGAAAAAAACTCTGCCCATTGTTTCTCGCCGGCGCCTGGGATCGAACCCGGGATCACAGGATCACAAGCGTGCTGTCTGCTCGGCCGACCGGCTCCCTACACACCGGCTCTGACAGCTCCCGGTCGCTGTCAATAAACTCTGGAGAGTTTAGTCGTAAGTTATGGCCATGAACAAATTAATTAAAAGATGAATGTTTTCCTTTTGTGGATTAGTGTAAGTCTTAACTGGGGGGGGAGGGGGGTGCTACACCTCCAGTTAAGACTTAACTGGGATAGCGTGTGACAGCTATCGCACGCCCACAACACAATATAGCTGTTGTGTTATGTTGAGGCGTGTGATAGCTGGAGTGTTGAGGACGTGTGATAGCTGGAGTGTTGAGGGGCGTGTGATAGCTGGAGTGTTGAGGGGCGTGTGATAGCTGGGGTGTTGAGGGGCGTGTGATAGCTGGGGTGTTGAGGGCGTGTGATAGCTGGGGTGTTGAGGGCGTGTGATAGCTGGGGTGTTGAGGGCGTGTGATAGCTGGAGTGTTGAGGGGCGTGTGATAGCTGGGGTGTTGAGGGCGTGCGATAGCTGGAGTGTTGAGGGGCGTGTGATAGCTGGGGTGTTGAGGGCGTGTGATAGCTGGGGTGTTGAGGGCGTGCGATAGCTGGGGTGTTGAGGGTGTGTGATAGCTGGGGTGTTGAGGGCGTGTGATAGCTGGGGTGTTGAGGGCGTGTGATAGCTGGGGTGTTGAGGGCGTGTGATAGCTGGGGTGTTGAGGGGCGTGTGATAGCTGGGGTGTTGAGGGCGTGTGATAGTTGGGGTGTTGAGGGCGTGTGATAGCTGGGGTGTTGAGGGGCGTTTGATAGCTGGAGTGTTGAGGGCGTGTGATAGCTGGAGTGTTGAGGGCGTGTGATAGCTGGGGTGTTGAGGGGCGTGTGATAGCTGGAGTGTTGAGGGCGTGTGATAGCTGGAGTGTTGAGGGGCGTGTGATAGCTGGGGTGTTGAGGGCGTGTGATAGCTGGGGTGTTGAGGGCGTGTGATAGCTGGGGTGTTGAGGGCGTGTGATAGCTGTAGTGTTGAGGGGCGTGTGATAGCTGGGGTGTTGAGGGCGTGTGATAGCTGGGGTGTTGAGGGCGTGTGATAGCTGTAGTGTTGAGGGGCGTGTGATAGCTGGGGTGTTGAGGGGCGTGTGATAGCTGTAGTGTTGAGGGCGTGTGATAGCTGGGGTGTTGAGGGCGTGTGATAGCTGGGGTGTTGAGGGGCGTGTGATAGCTGGGGTGTTGAGGGCGTGTGATAGCTGGGGTGTTGAGGGCGTGTGATAGCTGGAGTGTTGAGGGCGTGTGATAGCTGTAGTGTTGAGGGCGTGTGATAGCTGGGGTGTTGAGGGGCGTGTGATAGCTGTAGTGTTGAGGGCGTGAGATAGCTGGAGTGTTGAGGGCGTGTGATAGCTGGAGTGTTGAGGGCGTGTGATAGCTGGGGTGTTGAGGGCGTGTGATAGCTGTAGTGTTGAGGGCGTGTGATAGCTGGAGTGTTGAGGGGCGTGTGATAGCTGGGGTGTTGAGGGCGTGTGATAGCTGGGGTGTTGAGGGCGTGTGATAGCTGGGGTGTTGAGGGGCGTGTGATAGCTGGGGTGTTGAGGGCGTGTGATAGCTGGAGTGTTGAGGGCGTGTGATAGCTGGGGTGTTGAGGGGCGTGTGATAGCTGGGGTGTTGAGGGTGTGTGATAGCTGGGGTGTTGAGGGGCGTGTGATAGCTGGGGTGTTGAGGGGCGTGTGATAGCTGGGGTGTTGAGGGCGTGTGATAGCTGGGGTGTTGAGGGGCGTGTGATAGCTGGGGTGTTGAGGGCGTGTGATAGCTGTAGTGTTGAGGGCGTGTGATAGCTGGAGTGTTGAGGGGCGTGTGATAGCTGGGGTGTTGAGGGCGTGTGATAGCTGGAGTGTTGAGGGCGTGTGATAGCTGGGGTGTTGAGGGGCGTGTGATAGCTGGGGTGTTGACAGGCGTATCACAGTGGACTGTATGTAACCGAATCACAATCTAGACTCCCCGGTTCGATTTACAGACAGGACACAAACGTTCAAGCGTATTTCCTTTCACCTGATGCCTCTGTTCACCTAGGTACACGGCAAGGCAACTGTTGTGGGCTGCATCCTGTGAAAGGTCAGCAGCTTGGCCCAGGAACTATTCGCTAAGCCTAGAGGGGCATGATTCCCCCCCCCCCCCCAAAGATAAGAATGATAATCAACAGCCTGGTTGTTCTGAGGGCGTGAGCACGCACCTGGTGATGTAGGAACCTAAAGAGCCGTATACAGTGTAGAATGTATGTAGCTGTTAAATATAAATAAACGTTATTATCCAGGGAGTAGTGAAGTTGAGGACTACGACCGCGCGCGCGTGGCACCTGTCGGCTGGCACTCACCTCAGGGGAGTGCCACCTGGCAGGTGCCGCGCGCGCGGTCGTAGTCCTCAACTTCACTACTCCAGGGGTTAAATGTTATAAATAAATGCTAATATGCAGGTGTTAAACAGGTGTGGTCATCTTCAAGAGAAAACTAGATTGTTTCCTCCAAGGGGTGCCGGACCAACCGGGCTGTGGTGGGTATGTGGGCCTGCGGGCCGCTCCAAGCAACAGCCTGGTGGACCAAACTCTCACAAGTCAAGCCTGGCCTCGGGCCGGGCTTGGGGAGTAGAAGAACTCCCAGAACCCCATCAACCAGGTATCAACCAAAAATGTTGTGGATCTCAGCAATGTTCATCCCTGGTCCGTTGACTGTGAAACAGTGGTATAAAGGTCCTGTGTTTCGGGCGCATTCACTCCATCATCACTGTTCTACTGTATCATGCTCTCTGGCTGATGGTCACAAGGGCTCACCCCCGTTGTCTGGCTGTACACAAGTGGGATTAGCAGAGACCAAGAATACCACAGAGGTGCAGCACATAAGGGAATTAACTGGACAGTACTGCACTGTCTCAGGTGCAATGATGTGGCCTCTGTAAACAATGTTGGCACAGAGAGGGGTTTCCTACCTTCAAGGTTACCTTGAGGTGCTTCCAGAGCTCAGCGTCCCCGCGGCCCGGTCGTCGACCAGGCCTCCTGGTTGCTGGACTGGTCAACCAGGCTGTTGGACGCGGCTGCTCGCAGCCTGACGTATGAGTCACAGCCTGGTTGATCAGGTATCCTTTGGAGGTGCTTATCCAGTTCTCTCTTGAACACTGTGAGGGGTCAGCCAGTTATGTCCCTTATGTGTAGTGGAAGCGTGTTGAACACGCTTAGTATCCAGGTGATACACGGTGAATACAAATGTAGTGATGATGCGCAAATGAGGTGTTGCTTCTTGTGTGAAATTGCGCTTCATAGTGTTGATATTCGGTGCTATTAAAAGCCTGGCAGTGCTTTGTTAATTGCTGGAAGAGGGAACGTGCCTGTTGACAAGAGACGGTGCCAGAGGGGCTTGTTGAGGGAGATTTTTAGTATCCCACCGCTGCCACCATTGTTGTAAAAACGGCCTATCACCTTTTCATGGTTTTATTTATATAATAAACGCCTTAAGATATGTACAGATAAAGGTGAACCTTGCTGCGTGAGTGTGTCTGGCAGTTGCATGATTGGATCTCTAGTTTTAAGTGGCTAATTTTGGATCACTGACAGTTGGAATGGTAAAACCTTACCATTAACAAGGCAAGGGTTAATTACGAGCCATTAAAGTTGGCTATGGTTATCTTCGGACTGCTAATAACAGACTCGTCAAACACTGGAAGTCTTCCAGTTAACCCTAGAGGTCTGAGAGTCACAACAGCTGACCTTGGAACAGGTCTCACATATACACAAACACCAAAATATCAAAATACGAGATAATACATATACTGATGGGTATGGGGTGCATTGTAAAGAAATTAATAATAATACTAACTAACGCGCGCGCACCCACACACACACACTGGCACATAAAGATACACACACACACATAAAGATACACACACCCATAAAACACAAACAAACACATAATTATCCACGGGGGCAGGACATAAAAACGGTTTATGACTAGACGAAGGTCAGACCTCTATACTGCTGTCAGAGTTGACAGTTGCCTACATTACGCCCTCACATCTTCTCTTATAGAATTAAGCGTAGTATTTCACATCAATATTTTAAAGTAAATGTTTCCTTGGCTTTCTTGTTTAGCTAAAATCCCTTAAATCACGACTCTAATGAAAACCGAAACTTAACGACTCGATTGCGAATGCAGGAAGTTGAGAACATTGCAAGTGTTGCAGTCATGTGCATGCCTGTGAATCCTTACGGTCATGCAACCCCCTCCCTCTCCCTCCCTCCGGCTAGTCATGTGTTGAGATACACGCTCATCTGGCCGTGTATGTGTGATACACAGCCCTGTATCTCTTGTGTCATGAAGGTCGCGCACACTGTGTCTTCTGCGTAGGAATGTACACACGCTGTATATCTTGTATGTCAGGATGTACACACGCTGTATATCTTGTATGTCAGGATGTACACACGCTGTATATCTTGTATGTCAGGATGTACACACGCTGTATATCTTGTATGTCAGGATGTACACACGCTGTATATCTTGTATGTCAGGATGTACACACGCTGTATATCTTGTATGTCAGGATGTACACACGCTGTATATTTGTATGTCAGGATGTACACACGCTGTATATCTTGTATGTCAGGATGTACACACGCTGTATATCTTGTATATCAGGATGTACACACGCTGTATATCTTGTATGTCAGGATGCACACACGCTGTATATCTTGTATGTCAGGATGTACACACGCTGTATATTTGTATGTCAGGATGTACACACGCTGTATACATGAGGATGTACACACGCTGTATATCTTGTATGTCAGGATGTACACACGCTGTATATTTTGTATGTCAGGATGTACACACGCTGTATATTTTGTATGTCAGGATGTACACATGCTGTATATCTTGTATGTCAGGATGTACACATGCTGTATACATGAGGATGTACACACGCTGTATATCTTGTATGTCAGGATGTACACATGCTGTATACACCAGGATGTATACACGCTGTATATCTTATATGTCAGGATGTACACATGCTGTATACATGAGGATGTACACACGCTGTATATCTTGTATGTCAGGATGTACACATGCTGTATACACCAGGATGTACACACGCTGTATATCTTGTATGTCAGGATGTACACATGCTGTATACACCAGGATGTACACACGCTGTATATCTTGTATGTCAGGATGTACACATGCTGTATACACCAGGATGTACACACGCTGTACATCTTGTATGTCAGGATGTACACATGCTGTATACATCAGGATGTACACACGCTGTATATCTTGTATGTCAGGATGTACACATGCTGTATACACCAGGATGTACACACGCTGTATATCTTGTATGTCAGGATGTACACATGCTGTATACATGAGGATGTACACACGCTGTATATCTTGTATGTCA
Source organism: Procambarus clarkii (assembly GCF_040958095.1). Lineage (NCBI taxonomy): Eukaryota > Metazoa > Arthropoda > Malacostraca > Decapoda > Cambaridae > Procambarus > Procambarus clarkii. The sequence continues at coordinate 600,335 of NC_091240.1, forward strand.
GGATGTACACATGCTGTATACACCAGGATGTATACACGCTGTATATCTTGTATGTCAGGATGTACACATGCTGTATACATGAGGATGTACACACGCTGTATATCTTGTATGTCAGGATGTATACATGCTGTATACACCAGGATGTACACACGCTGTATATCTTGTATGTCAGGATGTACACATGCTGTATACACCAGGATGTACACACGCTGTATATCTTGTATGTCAGGATGTACACATGCTGTATACATCAGGATGTACACACGCTGTATATCTTGTATGTCAGGATGTACACATGCTGTATACACCAGGATGTACACACGCTGTATATCTTGTATGTCAGGATGTACACATGCTGTATACACCAGGATGTACACACGCTGTATATCTTGTATGTCAGGATGTACACATGCTGTATACACCAGGATGTACACACGCTGTATATCTTGTATGTCAGGATGTACACATGCTGTATACATCAGGATGTACACACGCTGTATATCTTGTATGTCAGGATGTACACATGCTGTATACACCAGGATGTACACACGCTGTATATCTTGTATGTCAGGATGTACACATGCTGTATACACCAGGATGTACACACGCTGTATATCTTGTATGTCAGGATGTACACATGCTGTATACACCAGGATGTATACACGCTGTATATCTTGTATGTCAGGATGTACACATGCTGTATACACCAGGATGTATACACGCTGTATATCTTGTATGTCAGGATGTACACATGCTGTATACATGAGGATGTACACACGCTGTATATCTTGTATGTCAAGATGTACACATGCTGTATACACCAGGATGTACACACGCTGTATATCTTGTATGTCAGGATGTACACATGCTGTATACACCAGGATGTACACACGCTGTATATCTTGTATGTCAGGATGTACACATGCTGTATACATCAGGATGTACACACGCTGTATATCTTGTATGTCAGGACGTACACATGCTGTATACACCAGGATGTACACACGCTGTATATCTTGTATGTCAGGACGTACACATGCTGTATACACCAGGATGTACACACGCTGTATATCTTGTATGTCAGGATGTACACATGCTGTATACACCAGGATGTACACACGCTGTATATCTTGTATGTCAGGATGTACACATGCTGTATACATCAGGATGTACACACGCTGTATATCTTGTATGTCAGGATGTACACATGCTGTATACATCAGGATGTACTGCTGTACGTACTCCTTGTGTCAGCCTCCTCAGTCCTGGGTGGTGGCAGCTGGAGGTGCTCACTAAGATGACTCCATCCAGTAACTATTCTTCAGGGCGTCGTGCTGGGCACTGTAGATGGGGTATACAGTGCTCCTACCCACTGTGCAGCGGTCCAGGACGATTGGGCTGGAATATTCGGGAATCGCAGATTACCCTGCAGTGGATACGACTTTGTTCGGCGTTTGGGGCATTGACGTCGCTGCCGTTCGTGGTGGCCAATTGATGACGAGGCATCGGACTGTGGTTAACCTCTGTACTGAGGAAGACTGGTTGCCTGGTTGATCGCCTGGTTGATGGGGTTCTGGTAGTTCTTCTACTCCCCAAGCCCGGCCCGAGGCCAAGATTGACTTGTGAGAGTTTGGTCCACTAGGCTGTTGCTTGGAGCGGCCCGCAGGCCCACATATACCTGGTTGATGGGGTTCTGGGAGTTCTTCTACTCCCCAAGCCCGGCCCGATGCCAGGCTTGACTTGTGAGAGGTTGGTCCACTAGGCTGTTGCTTGGAGCGGCCCGCAGGCCCACATACCCACCACAGCCCGGTTGGTCCGGCACTCCTTGGAGAAAACAATCTAGTTTCCTCTTGAAAACTATTGGGTCTTTCTTCACCGGTTTGACGGGCGCTCGTTCCAGTTGCCAGGTGCTGCTGGGTCTGTTGTTTTTCAGACCTCAGTGGCACTTCTACCTACGTCAGCGTCCTACGGCGCCCCCATCGAGTTCCCAAAAGTGTTGCTGCAGTGGTACTTTGGGCAGTTTGGGAGAGTGGTGTCCATCAAGATGAATGTCATCTCCTCCAGTCGTCCAGAATGGCATTCGGACGTTGGAAATGCGGCTCAGGATATTATTGTTGTTTAAGATTCGCAACCTGGAACAAAAAGTTCCAAGTAGCACGGGCTATGGTGAGCCCGTAATGCGGCTCAGGACGGACTGACATTCCGCCTTCCGTCAAGTTAATGGGATTTTATATTCGTGTGTATTATGCCTGGCAGCCACGGACCGGCTTTCGTTACGAGATGTCGGGGCACGAGGCTGTGGAGTGCGATGTGGGTGTCGGTGTCGTGGACCGCTAAGCCTCTTCCACGAAGTGGACTGTTGTTGTTTAAGATTCTCTAACTGGAACAAAAAGTTCCAAGTAGCACGGGCTATGGTGAGCCCGTAGACTGTCTAACCGATTGGTTAGAGGAAGTTGACTATTCCGCCGTTGGTGGCTACTGAAGATTCTGAGGATTCTGCGGGTGAGGGTGTGGATGTATCTATGGTTGCGGCGCCACCGCCGGGGCCTGCTGCTGGAGACGCGGCCGGTGTTGGTCCTGCGTCGGGCGCATGATTCATGATCATAACAATTCTTAACATGAATTTCACTGCAAACTGTAACTGCTACACTTAAATTGGCTGTTACTGGGTCACTTCACTGTCTCTGCTACACTCATGTTAGCCAATAAGAATATCAGACTTAGTTCTTTACTGCTCACTGTCTTTCACTGGCTAAGAATGTTACAGGTCGTTCACATCGTGATCACTTCACTGTTCTTACCTGCCGACCTCTTCCGGTCAGGACTGTCCTCGTGGATATTTCAACAGTAGTAAGGTGTTGAGGTCTTGCACAGCCACACTCGGAACTCAGAAACTGTCTCAGATTCCCAGATTGTTAGCAGACGTCAAACTACAACTCGACTTCTGCTATTCTTGACAAACGTATTACATCTTCCAAAGGTTCGCTAGGTCCCCCCCCCCTACCCCGCGTCTTCCCAGAGGTCCTCGGCTCTTTTCAAAGGCTTGATTTGGTGCACGTCTGTGACTGCAAAAATTCGGGAGCAAACCGTGGTACGTCTTGTCACAGTGACTGACGGTGGATAGTGACGCATTCCACACCAATGAGACGCCTCCCTTCCTTTCTCGGTCACATGACATCAGGTCACCTGTTGATTGGTCATGCTTTCAAGTTGCTGCCAATCATATCCTTCCTTCACATCCGGGGTTCTCGGCGTCCTCGACCTGGCTCCTCTGGCGCGGGAAACTCCGTTCGTGTGACGACGCAATGACCGAATTATTGAAATAATAGTAAGTAGGCTACCCCTTCCATAATTCCTTAAAACGGAAATTTCTTCTTAACCGTGTTACTTGCACACTTCCATTTTGAACCGAGACGATCTCTGGGCCGTCAAGTATGTACATGGAGGAGGAAAAAATGACTCGAGGCCAGGAGGAGCACGAATGAGACATCAATCTTAACAGCACACGCTGTTTATCTTCTATGTCTGGATGCACACATGCTGTATATAATATGCGAATTTGCAGTAATTGAAAAGCAGCACATTGTAGATAGCGATTATATGGGTTAAGCTTAGCAAATGCAAGGTGAAGTGTTTTTGGGCTGGGATGAGAAGGCTACAAGAGCAATACAAAATGATGAGAAGCAAAAGCTTGAATAAAAAATGATAAATGCCCGGCATTTATCATTTTTATAAACTGGATATAATCTTGAGGTTATCTTGAGATGATTTCGGGGCTTTTAGTGTCCCCGCGGCCCGGTCCTCGACCAGGCCTCCACCCCCAGGAAGCAGCCCGTGACAGCTGACTAACACCCAGGTACCTATTTTACTGCTAGGTAACAGGGGCATAGGGTGAAAGAAACTCTGCCCATTGTTTCTCGCCGGCGCCTGGGATCGAACCCAGGACCACAGGATCGCAAGTCCCGCGTGCTGTCCGCTCGGCCGACCGGCTCCCCTTTCCATATAAGCTCAGACCTATCACCGGAGGCACACATTAATAGGTTACTAATACCTGTGTGTACATAGCTTTCGACATCTATGTAGACATCACAAAACTGGATATGGAGACTATCAGCACATTCTACACTATGTATGACCGACACTAATACAAGTAACATTGGTGAGTTAAACGAAACCTAAATGAACACGCAGAAAAAAACTAGCACATGTCCAAAGGAATGCTATAAGAACTGGTCCCCGAATTAGAAGACTGAGCTATGAGGAAAATCTGGAGAAACTAGATCCCTTCATGCATGAAAACACACAGGGTAAAAATGCAACATAATCACTACATTAAAGGTTCTCTGAAACACAGAGTGAACAGAAGCAAATATTTAGCATAATCAGAGGCAGTATGAGGATAAATGCATTGAAACTAGAAACTCAGATTCGTCAAAGCAATGTAAGAAAGCACTTGATTAGTGCAAAAATAGTGAGCAAGTAAAATGATATAAATGAGAGGTAGTTGATGCTAGCACAATTTTTAGTTTCGTTTGGGACTTTTATTACCACTGCTGCCTTATTCACTCTTGGGCTGATGATATCTTCAAAATGCATCCGGAGTTTGCCAGTGCAGACTGCCTATCACATGTCTCTGCATGACTAACCATCCTGTGTGATGGGGATTTTTTAACATCACCTAGTTAGCTTTTTTGACACACTGTACTTCATATAGTCTTCATATAGTCTAGGGCAGCTGCACTAATGCAGATGTACCTCATGTATTAATAAAAAAAAATACTGTTTGGAGAGCAGGTATGGGAGCCGGGCGGCCGAGCGAACAGCACGCTGGACTTATGATCCTTTGGTCATGGGTATAATCCCAGGCGCCGGCGAGAAACAATGGGCAGAGTTTCTTTCACCCTATGCCCCTATTACCTAGCAGTAAAATAGGTACCTGGGTGTTAGTCAGCTGTCACGGGCTGCTTCCTGGGGGTGGAGGCCTGGTCGAGGACCGGGCCGCGGGGACACTAAAAGTCCCGAAATCATCTCAAGATAACCTCAAGATGGTAAGGACGTAAGAGGCCAAGAACCATTGCAATAAGCGATCAGCGTCTCGACAGAGGAATGCAGGAAGACGAGCCAGACACAAAAGGGGACACAGATACAGCTGATTGTGAGACAGCTCCGGACGCTCACGTGAGCGTCTTACGGCAATAGCATCAGACTATTTAATATTTAGACCTACATTGCTACGGCAATACTTAAGCATCAGACTGAACATACTACTGGACACACAAATCACAATAGCGTGATGAATCAAATGAATTTTGACCGTATCGTAGCTCAGTCGATTAAGGCAGCGTCTGGGATGCTCCCGGACGTAGGTTCGAATCTTCGTCACGGCCTCTGAAGATTTGTTCATAATACTGGAGCACGCTTGGTGGCTCAGCCCGTCCGCCGAAGGTTTCCCAGCGGCGAGAAACTGTCGTACTAAAGTGATGTTTAATTGAATTACTCAGATCTTGCAAAATTGTAATTAATTTGTCAATAAAGATGTTAATAATAAGTACTAAAGTGTCCTTATCCTAACCTACCAGAGGACCCAAGACAGAAAACGGGACAGTGTCAATTTCGCGAGTCGCTACCATTTTCTAGTACAAAGATTTTTGGCCTCACGTAAATTATACGTGAAAATGCGACTATCTATTAGGACTGGTTGGGTAGCAAGTCTGCAGTACCTTTGTAAATATAGCTGGCGAGATATATATATATATATATATATATATATATATATATATATATATATATATATATATATATATATATATATATATATATATATATATATATATATATATTGTGGACGAGGAAATGCAAGAGAACTTTTTGACATGATGTTAACTAGATATTTCTTAGTTTAATTTTTCAATGAAAAATGAAGAAGCGCATCAACGCTACGTCCGCAGCTCGTCGACTCGTAGTGTGAGGCTGAGAAGGTTAACGTGACCAATTTGAGGTTGGTTTTATATTCGTGGTTTTACTTTACTACTATACATAATGTATAGTAGTAAAGACACATAATTGATAAAAACTGTGAGTAATGTATATATGTGCTTCGAATATGTACACCTTTATGCCACACAAATGTATCGCAAGATAATATTATTAAAAGTATCCGGCAATCCGTTCCTCTTCATCCGTTGTCAATGGCATGTCGTGCAGAAATAAAATAAAACTGGCCGGAAAAACAAATTGTGATTTGACAATACTCATTTAGCACACGATATCCTCATCGCATTACAAACGATAGCAGAATTTTGTCATGGGTCTTGGATAACGTCATTACATACTATACGGATACATTTATCACAACATTTTTACAGCATTTGTAAAAATGCCTGCAAGCGATAATAAGTATAAGCTTAGTAAATGAGTGTAACTGCATTAGCCTAGGAGTTAATATATGGCAATAAAAACTTTTAAATTGGTTAGTATCTAAATGATAAACCTTCTTGGAACACATACAAAATATCCTTAAATAAAAAATTGGGGAGCATTTGGCACTAACGCGTTCCTAAAAAAAATTATTTTCTTTATTCATCCATAATTATTTCGTGTTTTATCTAAATGCCGCATGACAATAAAATGTAAAAAGAATTTATAACCATTTATCCAAATTTCAGTACACTGAATTAATGTCAGAATATAATTAATTTAAAGGGGGCAACGGGGCCGACCCCTACCTGCCTATGACAGTCCCTTAGCCACCCATTAATCTTCCTACAAAGTGGGGTCAGCAGATGTGGGGTTTAATGTATACTCACAACCACAAAAGCGGAAACCCCTTATCTCTACTAACTGCACTACGAATAACCTACAATAAGGAAGGATCCCAGAGGCACCTAACTGGTATCAAACTTGAACTTAAGCCCCTAATATAATAGAGCCCTTTAATATATATATACATATATACTTTAAAATAATATATATACAAATATAATATATATATATATATATATATATATATATATATATATATATATATATATATATATATATATATTATATATATATATATATACACATATACATATATAACTGCGATTCTCAAATATTTTAAGAATTGTGCAAAGCGGTGACCAAAAACCACAGAGAATTATGGCCTCTAAATGTTTAGAGGTTAAAGGTAATTACTGACTCGGCCAGTAAGAGTGGGCAGAAGAAGGAAAAATAGTTCCGGACAGAATGCGTGTGAAACTTCACCACCGACTGAGGTGTGAACCTGTTCCAGGTGAGTGTGTGTGTGTGTGGTTGGTCACCCTGCGGGGGGAAGACAGAGTCGCTGCCCTTCTCAGCAACATGTAAGTCTATTGCACAGGCTCCCGACTTCTGATGTTGCATTTGTCTTTTCCGGCCACTTTCTCCCGTGTGGAACCTCTACAATCAACCCGTTCTCGCACTTGCTTATAGTCAATATCTTGCTTATGAATAAGTGCATATGTGACATACTAATTTATTGTGAATATATGATTTTACATTGAAAAGCTGAATAGAAAACCACAACCTAACCTAACCTTCTTAGTATGTTAAGATATTACAATTAGTACTGAACCTATACCTATATTGATATTACAGTTTTATACAAATAATAAAACAAAACTAAAATATTCAAATAAATTGTAAAATAACTCAGGATATTGTCAAATTTTGTATAAAATCTCTATTGTTTAATAAAACTGAGAGAAAAAGTTAGTGCCTTAGAAAATAACATCTAGCTTGGAATATCACATATATACTTATTTATAAGCGAAATAGTGACTATAAGTAATAAGTCAGATATGTGCTGCCTTGTGCGAGAGCAGGTTGCTATAATCATGTTCTTCTCTGATATGGACCCCTACAACCATGTTCTTCCCTGTGGACACCAGCAAGAAAATAAATCGAGGAACCAAAACTGGACAGTAAATAGCGATGACTGGGACAAGAACACAGACAATCACATGACACAAGCACTGCAGTGTTGTTCACAGTTAAAACTGCATGTTAATGAAAGCAGGAGAACGAAATGCATTTCTCATAAGGTTAAATAGAAATATAAAATATATTTAATTACCAAGGCCACCCTGTTGGGAGCCACTGCTCTATTGCCTTGCAACTTCAAGAGCAACCACTGCTCTATTGCCTTGCAACTTAGGGGGGAATCACTGCTCTGTTGCCTTGCAACCTCGGCAACAGAAGAGTTAGTATCGACGGGAAAATCTTCATGTATTGGTGCCTTCGTTATCATCGGGTGGATCTGGTTATCATTAGGTGGGTCTGGTTATCATCGAGTGGGTCTGCCTATCATCGGGTGGGTCTGGCCTATCATCGGGTGGGTCTGGCTATCATCGGGTGGGTCTTGGCTATCATCGGGTGGGTCTGGCTATCATCGGGTAGGTCTGGCTATCATCGGATGGGTCTGGCTATCATCGGGTGGGTCTGCCTATCATCGAGTGGGTCTGGCTATCATTAGGTGGGTCTGGTTATCATTAGGTGGGTCTGGTTATCATTAGGTGGGTCTGGTTATCATCGGATGGGTCTGGCTATCATCGGCAGATTATTGTGCACCCAAATACTCATTCCTGTGAGCGAAAACTCAAAATAAGTATTCAACTATTATTCAACTCATTCATTCACAGGCTTCCTACTTACTCATAATTAAACCTTTTGCTAAATCATAATAAACTGTTTACTCAAACTCGGACTCTCTTTGTTTGCTCATAATCAACCTCTGAGTGAGCACCCTCTTCCTTGTTTCTGTTCGAGCTTCTTCCCAGCTATACACAGGAGCAAAGAAGGGGACACAGGTGGAAATTGAGTGCCCAAATGAGCCATAGAGACATTAGAAAGATTATTTTCAATGTCAGAGTGGTTGACAAATGGAATGCATTAGGAAGTGATGTGGTGGAGGCTGACTCCATACACAGCTTCAAATGTAGATATGATAGAGCCCAATAGGCTCAGGAACCTGTACACCAGTTGATTGACAGTTGAGAGTCTTGGAGTTTATGAGAGCGTATGAGAACCTTGAACTGTAACACAATTTCTGCTCGTGGGCAGTAAGTGCTATTCTCTAATGGCTTAGGGCCTCTCAAAGTATTGAAAACGTCGTTGTTTCCCTCAAACGTTGCTTGTACACTGACCTCAGACAGCCGAGTGAAAAGATCTTGAAGGTTGGATTGGAGGATGCTGACGCCTTATCTTAAAATAAATTCGGGGCTTTAGTGTCCCGGTGGCCCGGTCCTCTACCAGGCCTCTACCCACAGGAAGCAGCCCGTGACAGCTGACTAACAACCAGGTACCATTTTACTGCTAGGTAATAGGGGCATAGGGTGAAAGAAACTCTGCCCATTGTTTCTCGCCGGCGCCCGGGGTCGAACCCGGGACCACCGGATCACAAGTCCAGTGTGCTGTCCGCTCGGCCGACCGGCTCTCTAACCGCCTTACCCAAAGCTGTGATATATTGTTTCTCAAGTCGTCCTCTTCCAGGTTCCTTCAAGACGTCTTCTCTCAACTGCTGGAAGAGAAGCTCTAAGACTAAGCTAGAGAGGAATAACATCCGTTTTCTATACTTTGATGGCGTAAGCAATCAGAAAATGGCACTTACTACCAGGGATATATATATTTGTTTTAGTTTAATCGTTCACTCGACAGCAACTTGACGTTCAGCAAGAAGGCAAACAAAAGCGGTGCATGTTGCGTGTAACAGTTGCGTAGCCTATGTTATCAGTGACTGCCTGTAGGCACCTATCTCATGTAGATGCTATCTTATCTCAGGTAAGATATCAGTAGCACTGTGAGTGGAGATCTGGCACATTTTCAAGCTATGAAGAAGATACCTTGTTTATATATATATTTTTTAGCGTGGTGGTACGGGCGGTTTTGGTGCTTACCTAGCAGTGCATAGCTAGTGGTTTAGAGCAGTAAATGCGATTATGGGGACCTTGATGGCGTCTTCTCCTGAAGCATGTTCATTTTAATTTTGCATTAGTGTATATTCAATGCTTCTGCAGGCGATGAATCACAATAACGTGGCTGAAGTATGTTGACCAGACCACACACTAGAAGGTGAAGGGACGACGACGTTTCGGTCCGTCCTGGACCATTCACAATCGACTTGAGAATGGTCCAGGACGGACCGAAACGTCGTCGTCTCTTCAATGCTTCTCATCTCTACTGAGCTGCTTTGGTTCAGGTTGTTCCGTGTCCGACCGTAATTCGGGAAAGGCGGGTTGTGTCGATCTAGTGGCTCCGGACTCCTCCTCCTTCTTCAGATGGGTGCACTGCCAGGCTGGGCAACCCTGTGCTGTGTTGTACTGCCGCTGCTAGCGGGGTCGCTGGGTATTGTGCATTGTCTGTGTACAATTATATTCGTTGCTATTTTTTAATTTCCTCTCCATCCTCTTCATACGTATCCTGATTAACATATCCTTCATATGGTATTTCCCTCCATACATATATAACTGGATTTTTGTCCTTAAAGATATATTTTACTGGTTGATTTCTTTCACTATTAAATCTCCCTAGCCCAGCTTACCTCACTAGCCTGAATTTGGTGGAGACTTTTTTTTTTATCATACTCTCGTCTCCTTCTTTTCTCTTCCGCCTTGTGTTACCTTCTGGCTTGGGGAGATAGAACATTACCATGCATTTCACTCTCACTAACTCCTGCCTCGTGCTCTCAGGCACGCTGGCTCTGGAACACTTGACTATTATATGCGTTCCCTCTGAGCCTTTTGCTGCTTCAGCAACTGTTTTGTTTTATCTTTCAGGTGGTGTCAGCGGTGCACACACACAGCATCTCATCTGGGACAAGATCTTGAGGTGTGGCCGCGCATGGCTGACTCAGGAGCTGGCAAGGGAGTCCGTCTGGGACTTCCACCACCTGAATGGTTCTGGCATAAGCCAGACTGTCTTAATCGTCCACGTGGGGAAACACACACACACACACACACACACACACACACACACACACACACACACACACACACACACACCTGCCTTCCTCTTCCGCATAAACCTTCTCTTGCTCCAAGCTCGTAAACTGCACCACGCATTCCGAGGAATAAAACTAATTAAAATATTGTGATATTCGTGTCAGAAAGTGAACTCCTGATGAATTACCAGTGCTACGATTTGTCGTCCTCGGCTACGACATGGTTAAGCTACCACTCCACCAGCGTCCTGCTCACCTCGTAGTTGTGAACGGTAATGTCATCATTTTATGCCCATTCTTGCAGCAAAATGAAAGTATTAAGAGACCTATTCTCTTAATACTGTGCCACCCATATATGGGCTATCCCCTCGCTCGATTCGGGCCTAAGATGACGTGAAGAATCAAAACCGACCGATGAAAGATTTACAGAATCATGACAGGTAGAGTGGTCGCGATGACCAGGTAGGAAGCAGTCGTTGACGGCCAGACCTAGGGAGGTCTAATAGCCCAATTAAATAAAAAAACATGCAATGTCTACCATCATCCTCCCTTCCTTCCCTGTCCTAAAACTATTTTCCTTCCGACAAAACCCAGACATAAACATATAAGTACCCGCGGACTGCTGCCAAGCAGACAGTCACACTCAAGCAGCAAAGTGAAGCCGTAAATTATCCTGCAGACTTAGTCCTTCACTCGGAACACTTTTTAACCACCATTCACCTCACGTGGCGTCTAGTGCTTATATTTCGTCCAGACTCAACCTCTCAGCAATGTTAACGCGGCGTTATGTAGACGTTTTCATTATTTATATTCGTCATAATAACGTAATAACGTTGCTTGAACGTCGCATAGTTATTCTGTGTGTTGGCTGAGGATTAGAAAGTCGGTTGATGCCAGAAGTGGCATTGTTGAGACACAATACGTGTGGGCAGGGAGATCTATACACGTGTTATAATGGAGAGATGGAACTCTACAGTCAAAGCATGTTAAATTGAGGACTCCCGATGGCCATATAGGCCACAGTTGTGTTGTCATGAGGGCCACATTTGTGTTGTCATGAGGGCCACATTTGTGTTGTCATGAGGGCCACAGTTGTGTTGTCATGAGGGCCACATTTGTGTTGTTATGAGGGCCACAGTTGTATTGCCATATGGGCCACAGTTGTGTTGTCATGAGGGCCACATTTGTGTTGTCATGAGGGCCACAGTTGTGTTGTCATATGGGCCACAGTTGTGTTGTCATGAGGGCCACATTTGTGTTGTCATGAGGACCACATTTGTGTTGTTATGAGGGCCACAGTTGTATTGCCATATGGGCCACAGTTGTGTTGTCATGAGGGCCACATTTGTGTTGTTATGAGGGCCACAGTTGTGTTGCCATATGGACCACAGTTGTGTTGTCATGAGGGCCACATTTGTGTTGTTATGAGGGCCACAGTTGTATTGCCATATGGGCCACAGTTGTGTTGCCATATGGGCCACAGTTGTGTTGTCATGAGGGCCACATTTGTGTTGTTATGAGGGCCACAGTTGTATTGCCATATGGGCCACAGTTGTGTTGCCATATGGGCCACAGTTGTGTTGTCATGAGGGCCACAGTTGTGTTGTTATGAGGGCCACAGTTGTGTTGTTATGAGGGCCACAGTTGTGTTGTTATGAGGGCCACAGTTGTGTTGTCATGAGGGCCACAGTTGTGTTGTTATGAGGGCCACAGTTGTGTTGTTATGAGGGCCACAGTTGTGTTGTTATGAGGGCCACAGTTGTGTTGTCATGAGGGCCACAGTTGTGTTGTTATGAGGGCCACAGTTGTGTTGTTATGAGGGCCACAGTTGTGTTGTCATGAGGGCCACAGTTGTGTTGTCATGAGGGCCACAGTTGTGTTGTTATAAGGGCCACAGTTGTGTTGTCATGAGGGCCACAGTTGTGTTGTTATGAGGGCCACAGTTGTGTTGTCATGAGGGCCACAGTTGTGTTGTCATGAGGGCCACAGTTGTGTTGTTATGAGGGCCACAGTTGTGTTGTCATGAGGGCCACAGTTGTGTTGTTATGAGGGCCACAGTTGTGTTGTCATGAGGGCCACAGTTGTGTTGCCATATGGGCCACAGTTGTGTTGTCATGAGGGCCACATTTGTGTTGTTATGAGGGCCACAGTTGTGTTGTTATGAGGGCCACACACCACAACTGATTGAAGTCATTTAATAACAATTGTTGCAGAATATTTGTATTACTTAAACATAGAAACATGCAATGTGCATACAAATGGTTTAGTGGTTAGCCACATTCATGACTGCAATGTAATGTAGAAGTTTAACAAAAGAAAAAACTAAATTTTAAACGGCAACATAGACTTCTATGCAACAGCAACAAATACATTGTACAAAAATTACAACAGTTCAGAATGAACATTTATTTACGACTATTCAATAATTTTTAATGTTTTGTCCTAAGGCTTGACACCATTTTTTAATGACTATTTTTGCTATGTCTGGCTGAAATGTTTGTGCAGTTCCCACTCTGATCAGAAATGACAAGTGTTGATCAATCTATTAAAAGGTTTCAATTATAAAAACTGCAATTTTGAGCGTTAACTGACCAAATTACAGCATCATTTGTGCGGGCCACAGGTGTGCTTGCAAAGCGCTGCAGATGTGCTTGCAAAGGGCCACAGATGTACTTGCAAAGGGCCACAGATGTACTTGCAAAGAGCCACAGATGTAGTTGCAAAGAGCCACAGATGTAGTTGCAAAGAGCCGCAGATGTGCTTGCAAAGAGCCGCAGATGTGCTTGCAAAAAAAGGCCGCAGATGTGCTTGTGTTTTTATCATAATATGACTGACAGTTGAAGGGCCTGTCTCTTAATTCATCACAAGCCTCCACACACGCACTGCTCCCACTAAACAACAAAGCTCAATAAACGCCGAGAAATGCAGCAGAACGTGTGTGTGTGTGTGTGAGAGCTTCAAGGCTCGAGCACCCTAGTGACACGTGTGGCTCTCCTGGGGGCGTGTACCCCGGGCCCTCGGCCCCGGACCTTTGTCCTCAGACACCAGACCGCGGACCATCAACCTGGGGACCAACAGCAGCAGCATGCACAACCCCCCACCCCCCCCCTCCAGGGGTCCTCAACACCACCCTAAGTTCAGATGAAGGAAAAAAACAATTCCTGGCAACTGAACTGGAGGGTTGATGCCTTGAACCCCTGTCCAGTTGCCAAGAGGTCGTTTGGTACAGGGCGGAGAGAGAGAGAGAGAGAGAGAGAGAGAGAGAGAGAGAGAGAGAGAGAGAGAGAGAGAGAGAGAGAGAGAGAGAGAGAGAGAGAGAGGGGGAGAGAGAGACTGCAGCAGCAGCAGCAGCGAGGCCCAAGCATCGTACAAACGTTTGATAACGGTGCGGTGCATAATAAGTTAACGAGCAGTAAATTTAGCTCTTGTGTTGCGGGAAGCAACGCAAGGATGACTGTCGTTTGTTAAGTGTCTCTCTAAAGTTCCGCGATGTGTCTAACATTTCCCCGTTTGCGTTTACTCGCGAAGACTGACTTTGAAGCTTGTACTGCCAGCAGGGGAAGGGTTATGGGGACGGAAGTGAGGAGTGAGAGGATAATGAGGCATTTGAGAAATATTTGTGATTTAATGAGTGGGATGTTTATTTATGTGGCGTATGAGTAGCAGGATATGTATATACTCACCTAGTTGTGTTTGCGGGGGGGTTGAG